>NC_079488.1:108163155-108466185 GCF_020520425.1 Spinacia oleracea
TTTGTTGAGTTCACAAACCGGTTTGAATTGTTCAAGAACAGTGTATTTAATTGCAATACACTAATATAAACCTGGTCCATGCTAACTTAGCGTGGACCAGGGCAACGGAGTAATTTTTATGGGTAACATATGTAACTGTCACGTGACAGTTATTTTGTAATTTTAAATAGTAACTATATGCGTATTACAGTAACTATGTGTTTTAAAGAGTTACTATGTATTTTGAAGAGTTTTAATGCGATTTGTGTCTAGCCCACTTTATATACGTTTTAAATTTTTTTATTTTTCAAAATTTCAGATCTACATTCTGTTCATTCTCTTTCATTTTCTCTCTCTTCATTTTCTCTCTATGCTTTTCAAAATTTAGCCCAAATTTCTAGGTTTTGTTCGATTTTTTTCGTAATTATCTTATAATTCTTATGATTGGATCTATTTGATGAGAAAAAATTGGAGGAAGTAGTAGATCAAGAAGGAGGTTCGTCGTTGCCGAAATCAAATCGAAGAATTTGCGCTCGCCTACAAATCTTCGCAAGAATTTTTAGAGATCACATCTCGGTTTGTTGTTTTTTAAAGAATTTTAAGTCTATTTTTATTTAAAATTGAAAATATTTGTTGTTTTGAAGAAATTAATGTTTGTGTTTTACCGAAGTATCGTTTTCAATTCGCGAATTCGATCAGTGACTTCACGATTTTAAATAGTAACTATATGAGTAATACAGTAACTATATAGTTTAAAAAGGTACTATGTAATTTTAATGGTTACTATATGTGTATAATAGTTACTATATTATTTTAATGGTTACTATATGTGTACAACAGTTACTATATGTGTACAATAGTTATTATTTTGTTGAGTGATTCGAAATGTTTGTTGTTTTGTTGAAATTAGGGTTAGTGTTTCACATAGTTAGTATATAAATGATATAGTCACCTTTAATTTATGTTGCGAAATAGTGTTTTTAATAGTCACTGGAATGTTCGTTGTGTTTATGTTAGTAGTAGTTTTTAGAGTAACTATACTTTTTTTAAAAGTTACTATAACTTTAAAACAGTAACTATGTGTTTAAAATAGTCACTATATTTTTTGGAAAGTTATTATAAGTTTAAAACAGTAACTATGTGTTTAAGATAGTTATTATGTTATGAACAGTTTATAGTGACTTTTTGATAAATAATAGTTACTATACAATTACATTATGTACTATGTTATTTAGAGTATGTATTTGTCCGCTTCTTAGATAGTGACTAAATGATTATAATGGTTACTATATGTGTTCAATAGTTACTATATTTTAATAATAGTCACTATATGTTTTATATAGTTACTATATGGTTTATATAGTTACTATATATTTGATATTTGTATAAGAAAATAACACGAAGTATCAATCACATGTTATTCTAGGTCCTAAAGTTGCACTATCTAGTGACGAATCTCCAAAAATACTTTACAATATCATTTGTATAGAAGAAATAATGCCCTTAAATTTAGAAAAAAGAGACAAAGGCTGTGAACTTTAAGAATTGATGCAGCAAAGCACAAGAGGTAGAAATAGTGTTTGTTGTTTGGGTGAAATTAGGGTTAGTGTTTCATATAGTTAGTATATAAATGATATAGTTACCTTTAATTTATGTTGCGAAATAATGTTTTTAATAGTCATTGGAATATTCATTGTGTTTATGTTAATAGTATTTTTTAGAGTAACTATATTTTTTAAAAAGTTAGTATAATTTTAAAACAGTAACTATGTGTTTAAAATAGTTACTATATTTTTTAGAAAGTTATTATAAATTTAAAACAATAACTATGTGTTTAAGATAGTTACTATGTTAAGAACAGTTTATAGTGACTTTTTGATAAATAACAGTTACTATACGATTACATTATGTAATATGTTATTTCAAGTATATTTTTGTCTTCTTCTTAGATAGTGACTATATGATTATAATGGTTACTATATTTGTACAATAGTTACTATATTATAATAATAGTCACTATATGTTAAGCTAGTTGTTGTGTGATTATAATGGTTACTATATGTGTACAATTGTTACTATTTTATTATATTAGTTACTATATGTTTGAAATAGGTACTATGTTTATTTTATCATGATGTGTTACCATATGTTTATTTTCTTCAATAGTTACTATATTATTTATACAGTTACTATATTATTTATATAGTTACTATATGATTGAAATAGATATTATGTTTATTTTATCATGACTTGTTACCATATGTTTATTTTCTTTAATAGTTATTGTACGTTTTATATAGTTACTATATTTTTGAAATAGGTACTATGTTAGTTTATTATGTTATGTGCATGTTTTTATGTTATTCTATATTTTTAATGATATAATTACTGTATTATGGATAGAGTTACTATATTATTATCACATCAACTATGTCTGCAACTCTGTGACTAAATGACCATCAATAATATTTATAGGTATTATATCTTGTATTATAGTAACTATATGTTTGGTATAGTTTTTTATGTATATTATAATGTTCTTTTCATGTTCTTTGTTGTCTTCTATGTTATTAGTAATAAGAGTTACTATGTTATGATCACAACAACTATATGATCATAACAATAACTATATCTACAACCTTGCTCGTATATGACTATCATTAATATTAAGAGTTACTATATCATGTATAATAGTAACTATATATTTTTAATAGTTATTATCTTATCATTATGTTCTTTTTATGATTTTTCTTTGTACTCCATGTTATTATTAATAAAAGTGACTATATTATTTTGACAGTAACTATATGACTGTAAAAATAACAATAACTATATATGCAATTCTGCAAGTATTTTACCATCGTTAATTGTAAGAGTTACTATATGATGCATAATAGAAACTACACGTTTTACATAGTTACTATGTTATTTTTTCATATTTAAATGTTAAATTATTAACTTAGTTTAAATATTATTGATTCAGAAATACAAAGATGATGCACCCAGAATTGAAATCGTGCAAAGAATAAATTCTGCAAGGAAAACAAAAGCAGGAGGAGAAGAAGAAAATCCTGACAACAATGGAAACCAAGAACGTGGTAGAGGAAGGACATGATGTGTTGGTGGAAAAAAGAGACGTGGTCCACGTGGACGTGTCGATAGTATTTTTTAGTTCAAAAAACATTTGAGCTTAACATGGTTTATTTAATAGATGCAAAGAATTAGAATGTCGTAGATAAAACAACTAACCAAGTAGTTAATGTTTTCTTTATTATTGTTCAAGAGTTATAATTACTGTTACTTTTGATATAGTTACTCTTTTATATTTCAGTAATTATGTGATATATAATAGAAAAAATTACTATATGACCTCTAAACCATCTATATCATATTGTTTATTTTTATAATATAGTAATTGTTTTACAGCTAAAGTTATTTTTCTATATAATATAGTTAATCTTTGGATAGAATAATTGTTCTCATCTAAATTACTATATTATTATTATTATTATTTATTTCATAGTTACTATTCTGAAAATATAGTTACTTTACAGAACCTATAGTTTCTATAATTTACTTTTTTTTGTCTGCAAGAATGAATATATAGTAGTAATTGTTTTACAATTAAAATTACTTTTCTATATGATATAGTTACTCTTTGGATAGAATAGTTATTCTTATCATTATTATGTTCATAGTTATTATTCTGGAGATATAGTTACTTTGCAGAACCTACAGTTTCTATAATTTACTCACTGTTAAAATTACCTAATTACCCTGGTCCATGGTAATCTTATGGTGGACCGGGTCCATGCAAGTGGAATTGTATTTAATTAGGCCATGTTCTGTTCACCTTATTTCCATTTATTTCATGAAAAATAAGATCAGATAAATATAGTTAAGTTCAGATAAGATAAGTTTAGGGAAAATAAGGGTTGGCCGAGTACAATTTATAACTAAAATAAGTTTTGATAAGTTCTAATAAGTTCAGATAAGTTCAGATAACTTTAGTTAAGTTCAGATAAGTTCAGATAAGATAAGTTTAGGAAAAATAAGTGGAAATCAGGTGAATAGAACGCAGCCTTAATCGTCATTAATAAGGGCTTCCGAGGCTTGATCAAGGTGGATCTTTTAGAATAAAACGACACTTCGATTTGAATGCCTTTTGTTATTCTTCTATAGAGAAAGAGTGTGTTTTGATGTTAATTGAATGACATATACAGAGGCGGAGACAGGGGCGGGTGAGGGTGTCCTCCCCCCAACAATTTTTTTTGAAACAAAATTATATATAGTAATATATAAATACTAAAATACACCTACTTGTTTCAGTGGTTATGTATAATTTAATAACTCATATGGACTCTTTGGTCAAAGGCTCGAATCCTTTAAACTATGCCCTTTCTTTTTAGTTTCATTCTCCCTCCCCCAACATTAAATTATTGGCTCCGTCATACTCCCTCCGTTTCTTTTTGTTGTATCCGTTTCCATTTTAAGCGTTTCATATTGTTGTATCCATTTAGAATCTATTATATTTTTGGACATATATTTTATCCTAAAATACCCTTACATTTCTATCTAATTACCAAAATACCTAAATATTCTACCCATATTCCCACCTAATTTTCCCCACCCATAATATTTTTTTTTTCCTTCCCCATATACCCACTCTCTCACCTCCTTTATTACCCATCATTATTACTCCTCTCTCTTATCTTATTTCTTTATTATTTTTTCACTCCTTTATTTATTATAATCTCTTACACCCAATCATTACACTTATACTCATACAAACCAATATTCCATTTTTCTTAAAAACCACACCAGATTCCAAATGGATACATCAAAAAGAAATGGAGGGAGTAGAATAGAATATAGTGTCTTGAAATTGACTTAAATTTTCATGTATTTTATCTTTACTTTTTTTATTTATAAATTTTAGCTCCTTAAACCATTAATTCTACCGAACAACTCATCTAATTAGGTACATTATTAGTTTCAGCACCTTACCAATGTCATCTTCAACCTTTTCAGTTAGTTTTGGCAAACATAGCCTAAGCTCGATCATGACCTGTTTATATACTCCCACCGTACTTTTTAGGAGTCACATGCATAGTTGAATTTGATAAAATAGTGATGCAAGTGAGGTAGTTGACAATAAAAATAATATAAAAAAATAAGTGGTGTTTAAAAGGTATCAAAAAATGGAATTATTTATGATTTAAGTTGGTTCATAGGAAAATAAAAAATAATAAACAATTAGGAGTGTAAAAGTTACCAAAATTGAATTATAAATCCGGCCTAAAATACGGTCAGATGTAGCAATTGTAACTCCTAAAAAAACCATGAAGGGGTAAAAGTTTAACCTACTTTGTCAGATTTTCATATATTTCGTGTTAAATAAACAGGTTTAATTAAAATGACTATAATAGACCAATTTTATTTATCTACCCAGATTAATTTAATCAATTTTAATTTACCATGGACAATTCCCGAGTCACAGTTTGACTTTTGACCCGATCAATGTACAACGAGTTAAATTAACAATTTTTTCCGTGCCTATAACATTATATTACTCTTATTTTGCACGCTCGGATCCACACTCGCTTACCTTTTATATTTATAACTTTTAGTAAAATTTTATGTCAAAAATAAGTGTGTACAATTTGAAATCTGTAAAGCTAATTAAGCTAGCTAGCTAGTTAGTTTATAGGTTTGGTAATATGGCATGCCAAATTACCAAGAAGAATTGAGGTACTATTTGGCACTAGACCTGGTTATTGGATAGGGTAGTCTAATGGATATAGGGTTAGGGTCAAGTTAATAGGGCTTTTATTGGGCAGGACTCTTATTGGACATGGCCTCTATTGGACAGGGTCATTATAGGGTCAAACTTATACTACAATTATTTTGAAAATTAAAATAGTAATGATACAAAAAATTACGTGTATAGCTTCGTATTTACTTGTACTTGCACATGGCTCTTTTGTTTTTCATTTTTCATTGCTCGTTTATTGACCCGCCCACTAATGACCCGCTAATGACCCGCGACCCGCTTTTGACCCGCCCATTATCGACCCGCTAAAACTGACCCTTTCAATACCCGATCCTCTTTTGACCCGCACCGACCCTGACCCGCCCCGCCCGATAACCAGGTCTATTTGGCACGTACGTTTGTTGTAAATAACGTGCAATAATGATAAGATACGGAGTATTCAACTTCTACATGATTAAACAGATTTTGTCCTGAAAGGCTGAATTGAAACAAATTCCATCGGGCAAATAGTTAAACGGAAACGGAAACGGAAACGGTAACAAATAAATAAATGACACGCCAAATAGCAAATGTACTACGTATGTTTTTTGTGATTTTATAGTAGTGTATGTTAGTAATTTACTTGTAAGCACTAAGGAATACCTTGATCTAGCTAGTTAAAATGATTTCATATTCCAATTAAGGGTGCGTTATATTCACCAAAATTTTACTTATTTTTTCTGAACTTATTTTATCTGAACTTATCTGAACTTACCTGAATTTATCTAATGGTGCGTTCTATTCACCTGAATTTCCTTTATTTTTCATGAACTTAACTTATTTGAACTTAACTGAACTTATCTAAACTTATCTGAATTTATTAGAACTTATCAATAGTTATTTTAGTTATAATTTAAATTGTACTTGGTCAACCCTTATTTTTTCTGAATTTATCTTATCTGAACTTATCTGAACTTATTTTTCCTGAAATAAGTGGAAATAAGGTGAACAGAACAGAGCCTAAACTTACCTGAACTTATCGAAACTTATTTTACTTATAAATTATACTTGGCCAACCCTTATTTTTCTTGAACTTATCTTATATGAACTTATCTGAACTTAATTGAACTTATATGAACTTATCTGAACTTACCTAAAATTATTTTTCCTGAAATAAGTGGAAATAAAGTGAACAGAACAAAGCCTAAATATTAATAAATTAGAAGTACATGCAAGTCTTATTAACGACAATTTGAGCAGGATTCCCCTTATCATTTCTTCCGGTCTCAAAGTGTCTAACTCGCTAATAGGGTATGGTTGACCCTTATGACTGTACAGATTTCCGACCCGAAGGACACTAGCTTCATCTTTACCATATAAAACAAAAAATGTCACTAATTTAAGCTAGTCAAAATCACAACGAAGAAAGAGTAATACGAGCCTCCTATACTAGTAGAGTAGCAGCTCGATTACCTTGATAGCTTGGAGCATTATCTACATGAACTTTTTATACAATGATTTGATACAATTGCAACAAATTAAAATGAGTGGTGGACAAACTCTTTCATTGTGATTGAGATTTGAGAGTGTGAAAAGACGACGTATATAAATTTCTTTAATTCTTTTGTGTGCTTCATCAAAAAATTTAAAGTTGCTTGTCATTTTAGGAATCCACCTTTGAAATTATGTTGACAATGCAAGTTTGTAATTTGAAACTTCAAAGTTGCATAACTATGAACCAATCAAAAGTGAGTCAGTGACTTCATCTCTCTCTAGTCTCTACCACCTTTTTACTACTTCACCGCCATATTTTACTAATGCCATGAACTAGAAAAATATGTTACTTATCCCTCCTTATTATCCAATCACGTATGTATCCGTATTATCAATTACTGATATATTTAATTAATTACCTTCCAAAATATGTTAATATGATCGAGTGCGTATCTTTGTTTTTTTCCCCCTACCACGAGGAGTTCGCATCGCTTTTGACAAGTGGACTAATCTCCCGTGTGAGTTTGCATGAGTATCTCGATGGACAACATTCTTACCAACTGATTTTTTTTCCATATCCAAGACTCGAACCCGAGACCTCGGTTAAAGAGCAAAATGCCTTTAACCTGAGTGTGTATCTTTGTAAGATCATCTCCAAAGGGGGTCCAGTAATGACTATAAAGGAGAAAGAGAGTGTTTATTGCTAACATAAACCTCACGTAGGATGAGATATAAAAAATGACAATGTGTTATTTCTAATAACTTTTCTGATAACTTTTTTCTTCATATAAGAAAGTTTTGTAAATGTTTTTTTTTTATTTAATAAAAAAGGTTGGAAAATAATAAATGATAAGTGTGTTTTTGAGACTCTCACCCATTAAAGGACATTCGAGTCTCAAATTAAGTCCTAATTTTTTTTTAGATATTATACATGTATAACTCACCATGTGAGAAATAAAAGTATTTATGAAAGGTATTTGAGCCTCCATTAGAGGCTCAACAATGCTGATACTCTAAAGATTTACAAAATTTTGAATTATGGTATAATTTTATTTTATTTAACTATTAATTTCGTAGAAAATAACATCAGAAAAAATAATGCATGATTAGCAAAACATACTTGCGCTTATTCATACAATGAATCCGGCCAGGCGCAAACTTTGTTTTTCCCCCATGGCATGAACTATTTTAATTTATGAACGAGGACCATGATCAATATTTGTTTTTTGTCATGGTTAACTTGTAACTTGTAAGGGTAAGCTTATACCATCTCATATTTATTGAAGTTTCACTATCATTAGTCCAAATTAATCCTCATATATGCAACACCAATATATACTACCACAATGTTTAGTCATAAATCCTATCGGCCAAATAGAGGAGTTTTGTTTGAATCACAAATGACGACAATGTTGGGTCAATTTCATAAACAAGCCAAACAAAATACTTTAAATTCTCACATGTCAATGAGAATTAAGTAAAAGGAAGTGGATTCTATGTTGTATTTTGAGTACGTATTTCATAGTAACACGTAAACATAAAACATGTGCTTACTACTTTAACTTTTGTATTTTTTCTATTATAGGACAAGAAAAATATAATCAGGAGAGCGACTCTACTGTTAATGGCGGAGCCACGAATTTTAGATTGAAGTTTAGGGCAAGAAATGTAAATCAAAGATTCCATCTCTCTTATCCATTCCTCAATTTGTAAACAACTTTCAAGACCCCCCACCCCTTCGGTCTCCATCGGTGCCTGCTTTCAAGGAGAGCATCTAATCTATCTATATTTATTATTAAAACTCCAAGATAAAAAATGTTATATCGCCACATGTCACCCCCATATAACGATGGCGCGATGTATGGCAACTCATTGAATTTTCTTGATAATATAAAAATGTTAGGCTTTAAACCCGTGACCTCTCATTTCTTAATAACACCTTTTAACCACTATGCCACAACTCATTTTGTTATTTCTTATACGTTCAAAATTATATTAAAGCAATATAATTAGATAGTGATCTAAATAATTTCTTAATAGTCTTGCACAAAAATTAGTTATTAATTTTACGAGTTACTAATCCTTATATGATAAAATTTGTTAAAGTAAAATCAAAGCAAGATACATTGTAATCTAACAAATTAAATTAGACTCAAAACGAGTTATATATATAATAATCTAATTGATCATTTTTATACTATCCAGGGCATCGCCCGTGACACTAACTAGTTCATTGCTATAATACAAAATACTTATTCTACTTTTTTTTACTTGTAAGTTGTAATACTTTGTTTTGCTACGCTATTGATATAATGTACTCCGTACTTGTTTATTTTTGATGATTTATTATTCTTAACAAATAAATAGGATATTCCCGTGAGATCTTATTAGATTGTTTTAATGCATATTTTATGAATATTAACGTTATATAATGTACAGAGTACAAAATTTACTAGATGTCCAAAACTACTGATCTTATTTTCTGCTCTATTAACTTTTGTAAATTATGGTCAATCCAAAAAAGAGAATTGGATTAACTAATACTCCGTACAATACATGGTTTTGTTTTACGTATTTGTGCATGTCTAGCCGTCCATGGACATGTCTTCTCGATTGAAACAGTTGATGTTTGCTGAGACCTGCCAATTATCAATTATGTATGTCCTTTTTTCATATAGTTGTGTTAGAGCATCAATTGTAGTGTTATCTCTTACTTCGTATTTCATATAGTTGTGTTAGAGCATCAATTGTAGTGTCAATGTGTCATCCATCCGCTATAACAGATACAACCTTTTACGTAATAGTTTACCTATATGTTGTAAAGTACAACTAAATGTGGTTCAACTGATTATAGAAAAGGAACTGAGATATGCAGCAAGTCCACAATATTGTACAAATCTCCATCAATTGAAAGAAAAATTGTCACAAAAATTGCACAAAAATAACCTTAAACTCTCACAAAAAAAAGGATAAAACTCACTATATGGGAGGAAATTACCCAATATTAATTATGTAGAAAAACTATATGACAGAGAGAATGAATTCTTATTGTTAACATAATTAATGTAAAACTAGAAAATATCGGTTTACTATCGTGCAAAAGGCCACTGGATTGTATACCTAAATGTACAAATAAATAAAATTGAGTGTTACATTCATGCAATGTAATACTTCTCTGCAGAGTTGGGCATGGACCAGACCTCCAAGAAATTGACCTGACATAGGAAGAAGTAAGAACCTAAACTTGACATATTGAGGAAAGATTCAAAGAGTTTTGCTGCTAAAATGCAGTGGTTTCTTCACCAGAAATTCTGGTGTTTTTGTGTTTTGTATTATGTGTTTTTGTGAGGTCTCAAATGGCACAAAAGGCCTGCCTTCACCTTATATACAAAGGTCTATGCACAACCCTAAATTACATGTGTACAAGAGGCCAAAACAAAGCTGGCAAGATCCACCTAGGATCACTACAAAACAGACTACCTAGGAAGAGTAAAAGAACAAACCAGAAAACATATGCATGTGACTATCCTAGGTGTAGAATTTACTATAAATAGCATGATATTCTCAATACACCCCCCTCAAGTTGGAGCTGAGGGAGTGATGCCCAACTTGAAAGAGAGATGATTATGCTGTTGCTCACTGAGAGACTTAGTCATTAAGTCAGCTAACTGGAGAAAGGATCGAACATGAAGAACGTTTAGCAGCCCATCCAGGATGTGATCTCTCACATAATGACAATCCACATTCAAGTGTTTTGTTCTTTCATGGAAAACAGGGTTATGTGCAAGATGAATTGCTGACTTGTTGTCACAGAATAAATCAATAGGCTTAGGTACAGTGAACCCCAGGTCTTCTAGTACCCCATTCAACCAAACAATCTCACTTGTTGTTTGTGACATACATCTATATTCTGCTTCTGTTGATGACTTTGACACAGTCTTTTGCTTCTTTGTTTTCCAAGATACCAGTGATTTTCCTAAGAAAACACAGTATCCAGTGAGAGATCTTGAACTAAAGGCACAGTTTCCCCAATCTGAATCACAGAATGAGCTTAGCTTTACTTCAGAATCAGCAGGGTAGTATAAACCCCAATCAATTGTACCAGCCAAGTACTTTACCACATGGATAGCAGCCTGCAAGTGTGGTTTTCTTGGCTCACACATAAACTGACTCAACTGCTGCACACTATAGGAAATATCAGGTCTTGTCAGATTCAAGTACAACAACCTTCCAATGATTCTTCTATATATTTCAGGATCTTCTAGTAGTTCACCTTGATCAACTGATAATTTGATCCCTTTGGGAAAGGGAAACTTTGCAGGTTTACAGTCCTCAGTCCCTGTTGATTTCAGTATGTCAAGAATGAACTTTCTTTGATTTAACATGGTTCCTTTTGGACTTCTTGAAACTTCTATCCCAAGAAAATATCTCATCTCTCCAAGATCCTTCACAGTGAAGGCATTGTCAAGTTCTGTTTTGAGCTTTTTCATCTCATTTGTGTCATCTCCAGTGACAAGAAGATCATCAACATAAACTAGCACAATTGTCTGCTTTCCATTTTCAATTTTAGAGAACATTGAATAATCTCTTTTGGATTGTGTATAGCCATGCTCAATGAAGAACTTGGTCAGTTCTAGATTCCATTGCATAGAAGCTTGCTTCAGACCATATAAGCTTCTTTTCACCCTACATACTTGACCCTCCTTTCCTCCAGTGTAACCTTTTGGTGGTTTCATGTACACTTCTTCATCCAGGAACCCATGTAAGAAGGCATTGTTGATATCAAGTTGTTCCAACTTCCAATTCATGGCTGTTGCCAAGGCTATCAGAGTTCTCACAGTAGTAAACTTAGCTACTGGTGAGAAAGTATGTTTGTAATCTTTGCCTTTGATCTGTTTATCACCTCTTGCCACTAATCTAGCTTTGAGTTTCTCTATGTTCCCATCTCTGTCAAACTTGATTCTATATACCCATTTAGAATCTATTGCCTTCTTTCCTTCTGGTAAATCTGTCATTTCCCATGTTTCATTCTTATCAAGAGCATTCAGCTCTTCCTTCATTGCTTCCATCCACCCTTGATCTTCAGATGCTTCTCCATAGTGAATTGGCTCTCTTTCTCTCAGAACATTATTCAGAGATGCTAAGTATTCCTCTGAATAGTATTCTGAATCCATGAGCCTTGCTATGATCAAGTTAGCTGTATGTGTTGCAGCTCTTTTTCCTGGGATATCAAAGACAAAATCTTTGAACTTAGCTGGTATTGTTCTGTCCCTCTCTGATCTTCTCACAGTTTCTTGAGTGTTTGTTTCCACATTGGTGACATCAAGGTCAGTCTGACCTTGTTCTACCACCATAGTGTCTTCTTGAATCATTTCTTCTTGCATCTCCTCAAATTCTGGTTCTATTTGATCAATATCCTGCTCAAACTCTTCAGTGAAGATATTAGAGAAATCAATATCATTTTCAGTTTCTGTACTTGACAAATTGTTCCTCAAACAAGTTGCAAAATCATTGTTTCCTTGTTTAAGAAGAAAAGGAAATATCCTTTCTTTGAACACCACATCTCTGCTCACAAAAATTTTTCTAGTTTCCAGATCCATAAGCTTATACCCTTTCTGACAATAAGGGTATCCAATCATGATACACCTTATTCCTCTTGCTGCAAATTTATCAGTAGGCTTCTTGTGGGGACTTGCATAGCACAGGCTTCCTATGACCCTCAAATGGTCATAGTCAGGTTCTTTCTTCATCATTCTCTTATATGGAGTTTCCCAACCAATCACTGCACTAGGCAATAAATTGATTAAGTGAGTTGCAGCCAGAATACACTCACCCCATAAATATGCAGGCAGTCCTGCATGGATCTTCAGGGCTCTTGCTGTCTCAAGCAGGAACCTGTGCTTCCTCTCAACTCTTGCATTCTGTTGAGGTACACCTGGCACACTTCTTTGGTGTGTAATGCCCTTTTGAGCAAAGATTTGTGCACATTCATTCTGAAAAATTTCTGTTCCATTGTCACTTCTCAGGGTTTTAACAGTGGTGTTAAAATGATTTTCTATATGAGCAAGGAAACCAACCAGGATTCCCTTAACCTCTTCCTTGTTTGACAACAAATGTGTCCAAGTCACTCTACTATAGTCATCAACTATAGTTAGGAAATAACTTGCACCTGTAATACTCTTAGTCCTGTAAGGACCCCATAAATCAACATGAATCAATTCAAAAACATTTCCAGCAATAGATTTACTTGGAGAGAAAGGTAACTTGTGATGTTTAGCAACAGAACAAGTGTCACAGAAGTAGCTCTTTAAGTCTTTACATTTGCAAAAATCCAAATGTTCCATCTTAGAAATAGAAACATGCCCTAGTCTAGCATGAATTAAATCTAGTTTCTCTACTTTATTACAGCTCTTTGATTCTTTTCCTTCTTCCTTCACCAAGCAAACCTCCTCCCTTCCTTTTCTCCTTCTTGTCAGCTTACTTTCAAAGTTGATCAGCTTGTACAGATCACTTTAATTTTCTCCAAACACTACATTATCTTCAGTGGAAAGGCCCTGAAGAGAACACCCATGTTTATCAAATAAAAGCTTCAGGTCATCTTTGTGAACCAATTTGCTCACTGACAGCAAGTTGTGTTTGAAATCACTTACATATAACACATCAAAAAGAGTCACATTATCATTCAATTTCACATCTCCTATTTCTTTAACTGTTTTGACATTTCCATCAGGTAATCCTACCCTTATCTGCTTGTCTAATGTTCTCATGTTAGTAAGAACACTTTTGTTTCCTGTCATGTGATCACTAGCTCCTGAATCTATGAGCCATGTATTACAGTAAGAGTCATCATAATGATTCACTGCATTAGAAAGAATTTCTTTACCTGCAAAGTTGCTGTGACTGCTAGCTGTTGCATTCTGCTTCTCACCAATTGCTTTCATCACTTCCTGTACAACAGAAGAAATGAACTTGTCATCATGTTTCATTGCATTACCTCCTGCATTTCCAAACTCCAGGGGATTGTCTCCAGAATATTCTTCTTCACTCCTAGTTGCATTTGCAGCTTGTCTTGTGTTTCCTTTTCCCTTTGGATTGTTCTTAAACCAGTCAGGATATCCAACTAGCTTAAAACACTCTTCCCTTAAATGTCCCTTCATTCCACAATGCTGACATTTCTTTGCATCTCTTTCAATCTTCTCAAGTCTCATTTTTTTGTATTCTCTCTTATTAAAGTTCATCAGAGGACCAAGACTCTCTCCTTGCCTGTTTGCTGCTAGAGCACTTGTTTGACTCCCAATACTGATTTCTCCTGTGATCTGCTTTTGTTTCTCAACCTGCATGACTAGATTGTACACCTTGTTCACAGGCATCAGTGGATCCATCCCAAGGAAATTTGTCTTCATCTGCTCATAATCAGAGTTCAGACCCATGAGAAACTTCATGAGCTTGGTGGATGATTCCCTCTCAATCATTTTTTTGACAATGCTGCAGCTGCATTTTGCCAGAAGCTGAAAAGAAGCTTATATGGTCTGAAGCAAGCTTCTAGGCAATGGAATCTAGAACTGACCAAGTTCTTCATTGAGCATGGCTATACACAATCCAAAAGAGATTATTCAATGTTCTCTAAAATTGAAAATGGAAAGCAGACAATTGTGCTAGTTTATGTTGATGATCTTCTTGTCACTGGAGATGACACAAATTAGATGAAAAAGCTCAAAACAGAACTTGACAATGCTGCAGCTGCATTTTGCCAGAGCTCCACAAGAACACTCTGGTATGTCTTCAATTTCTGAGATTTGATCCCAAAAATCCTTCAATTTGCAGTAGTATTCACTTACACTGAGATACCCTTGCTGCAGTTCCCACATGTCTTTTTTCAGTTGAAAGAGAAGAGGAGCACTTGTTTGCCCATGCCTTTCAACAATTTCTTCCCACAACCTCTTAGTTGATTGCATAGTCACAAGGCTGCTTGCAACTTCAGGCTTCATGGTGGCCAACAACCATGACCTCACCATATAATCACATCTAGTCCATTTCTGGATTTCATCAGGACCTTCAGAAGGTTTAGGATGCTTCCCTTCTAAGAATCCCAGTTTGTTCTTGGCACCAAGAGCAATCCTGATGCTTCTGCTCCAATTCAGGAAATTCTTTCCATCAAACAAGATACTTCCAAGTGGTGTTGCAGCACTCTCATTTACTGCAATAAAGAGAGGATCTTTGTAGGGATTCAGGTTGTTTGTTGAGGAGGAATTTGTTTCACCCATTTTTGTTTCTGTTTCGAAAGCTTTGATTTTTCTTGCTGGTTTGTTATTTCAGAACAGCAAACTCTCAAAATCTTTAAGATTTAAGAACGTTTAAACCTGCTCTGATACCATGAGGAAAGATTCAAAGAGTTTTGCTGCTAAAATGCAGTGGTTTCTTCACCAGAAATTCTGGTGTTTTTGTGTTTTGTATTATGTGTTTTTGTGAGGTCTCAAACGGCACAAAAGGCCTGCCTTCACCTTATATACAAAGGTCTATGCACAACCCTAAATTACATGTGTACAAGAGGCCAAAACAAAGCTGGCAAGATCCACCTAGGATCACTACAAAACAGACTACCTAGGAAGAGTAAAAGAACAAACCAGAAAACATATGCATGTGACTATCCTAGGTGTAGAATTTACTATAAATAGCATGATATTCTCAATACATATCACATGAGTTATTTAGATGGGTTATAGGTGGTGCATGGACATCATTTTAGAAATTTGGCACGAGCTCGATGTGTTGACCAACACACTTCTTTTTAACTAATTAGCACACAAAAAAAAAACTTAAAATCAATAAGGGCCCACTAGCACGACACGATCAGGCCAACCCGTGGGAAATGTCGTGCATGAGTCTCATTTGTAGAAGAGGGGCACGAGCCTAACAAGACACGACTTTTCATTCATCCTGCTGCTCGTGGTGTTTCACGGCTAGTATTGGAAATGAGCGGAGTTCAATTCCAGGAACGACTCGTTGAACATGATGTACATCAGTACATGACCTATACGACTCGACACATGCCCTACTCTACTTTTTTTATACTCCCTCCGTTCCTAAATACGTGTCAGTTCTCATTTATGGCGTTCCCTTTTATGTGTCCACTTTCCGTTTTTGGACATACACCTTTCCCACTTTTCTATACACTTTTCCCACTTTTCCATATACTTTTCCTACTTTTCTATACATCATTATTACTTTTTCTTACACATTCTACACTTTTCCACTTTTCAATCACCACCTCCACTTTTATTTATACTTTATCAATAAACAATTATCTACTTTTTCCTTTCCCAAAAAAAAAACATTTCCAATCATTACCTCTTACACACCATTCAATTTTATTAATTACCGTGTACATGTTCAAAGTGGACACGTATTTAGAAACGGAGGGAGTACTATAATACGGAGTAAAGTTAGATGAAATAAATGAAAATGATTAAATGGGTAGATTCGGGAATAGCCGACAAGTATTTTTGGTAGTAAGTAGTAACCCAAATGAAGAACAGTAACAAAGTGGCTAGCAAGTCATTATTCTAAGTGAGAGACCACAGATATGAAAGGCTCACATCATGATTCATGACCCATGGGCCTCAACAGTCCCAACTCCCAAGTGGTTGTTGGCAAAGACTTCTCTTTTCTTCGTACCTTTTTCTGTTTTGTTGGTGGGCAATTGGGCAGACTGCATAATCTGTACTGTTGTGTCTATGTTTGTTATTCCCCCTGTCTCATACGGAGTAAGTCATAAACTCATAATACATGGGTCGATTAGTGACAAGACTGAAACCTGTGTATGGTGATAGTTTATAGGTTACGGTCAATTGTCTGTTGGTTCAGTGGTGATTGAGGCTGAACTTGGTAGGGAGAACTCGTGTTCGATCTCCCGCAATAACAATTGGGAGGGGACTGGAACCTATCCACCCAGAAATCGCCCTGAATCCGGATTAGCCCTAAGGGTGAACCGGGTGCTAACAAAAAAAAAAAAGTTCAATTCCAAGTGAGTCGATATTTATTATTTCCTTTGTGTCATAATACATAAGTACATTATTAAATTTGTGTATCGCTATTTGACGTCCGCGTATGTCAAAATCGCCCACGTAGTATATCTGAAACTTCCATTCTACCATTATATAAGTTACCCCACTTCCCTTCATTATTTACCCGCAACCTATTCCCGTTTTGGCAGCCTACTCAAAATTCCGGCCACTTTTCGACGAGTTACTCACTTGTTCAATCCGGTCAATTTCCACCATCACCTCCACCATTTTCTTCACTGTTGCTCCACACCACCACATTGCTCCACCACAAGCATGCATCACAAATCTTCACCTACTTCGTAATTGTTGCTCCACCAGACCACCACCACGTTGCTCCACCATCCCCATCACTTCCAACATCTTCTTCACTGTTTCTACCACCATCACGTCGCTCCACCACCACTACCTCTATTTCGTCCACGTAAGACGACGCACTACCACCATCATGGACGACAATGTTCCTTCTTCACCGTGGTCGTCGGCAATGTGGCACGCCTCGTCGGGGGAGGTTTGAAAACAGGGGAAGGGGTAGGGGTGCCGCCCGTGTTTAGTAGCTCTAACCATGGACCTGCAGCCCGTGTTTGGCGGCCACCACCATGGCCATGCCGCAGATCTTGAGCGACCTGGCCATGGTGGCGGCAGCAAAACAAGGACGAGTGTTAATTTTTTTTTAAAAAATCGTACCAGTCGAAGCGCCGCATGCGGTGGTTTGGCCGGAGGAGGCATCACAACTCCTCTCTTCGGCGACATCTTCTCGGATTCGTTCGTTTTCCGGTTAGCTCTGTTGGAACGCTCCTCCTTCGTGCAAACGTGCTCATGTGTGCTCCTCGGACAAAGCCGACACAGAACTGAGGTGACAATCACTAGTAAGAGCGCACAACTGTGGGGGGGGGGGGGAAATTTATTTTTGTAAAGGGTGTTATCGTACTTTTACCATTAATAAGCGAGCGATTTCGGTGTGTTAGGACGTCGATTAAAAACTACCTTAAATTTGACTACATCGACTTGTTATTCGTATAAGAGATAAAATATGTTTATAACTTATTTGGTGTCTTGTTATATTGACGTGTAATAGATGTACAAATCACATAATTATAAGGTAGTCTAAGACTACCATAATTGACCCAATCTGACCGATATTTCACAAAAGCTGAAGTGCCCCGAAGAAAGAAATTTATACATTCAATCAGTGTGGGTCAATGACGCCGCATAAAACCCAATTGAATCCGAACCGATTGGACCAAATCCATAGCCGACTGATGACCGGATTTGATATCCCTTAGCTTAGATTAGGCTTGAATGTTAATTGGGCTTGTCGGCTTGATGATAGAGTTGGCGAACAACACAATTATAGAATTTAGCCCATTTATGACCCCAAAACAACCCGCGACCACATGAGCCATTTCTGCACTTCTCTATTCTCTGGTTTCAACTTTCAAGTATTGAAGACGATCATCTTCAACCTCAACAGCAGACGCCTAAAAGTCCAAAACCTACGCTGTATTTGAAACAAGTTTCCTTCCTACAAATCACGACATTACTTGGTGATTTCCTCACATCTCGTTTCGTTCAACTTTCCAATTGTCTTTTTTTGGTGTGTTAATTTTGTAGTCAAATATTTCTTGGGATAAAATTGATCACAATTTATGCTTAATTATTGAGTCCTGATTGTTGATTACATGATTGTTCCTTCAATTGTTGTTATGATTTTGTTTTGTCGTCGGTTAAACCCTAGGATAATTTTCCCGCTTTAATTTGCATTTAAATCGTCAAGGGTTTGGCTAAAATGTGCAAAATTGCCTGATATGAAGCACCGAAGTATCAATTTTATTTGCGAAATTTGTCATATAATCTGTTAAACCAAACCCTACTCATAATATACAAGTTAGTATTTGCGAAATTTATATTTGGCTGCATTGGGCAATTTCAACCCAATGTTGTTGTGTGATCCCATTTCAACCTATGTTGTTGTGTTGTTAGGTTTTTTTTGTCAATTATATGTAGAACTATTTGTCAGGCGACTAACATGTTAGAGCAACTCCAATGGCAAGCTATTTATCAAATTAGCTTATCATGCCCCCTAAGATTTTAAGCTAATTTACTTTCTAGATAATTTGTAACCCAATGGTAAGCTAATTTATCAAACCAGCTTGCTATTTAATGGGTTCCACTTTTAGATTAATTTTAATTATAACTCACCTCCCAATTGGATAGTTTTTTCCCAAGCAAATTAGTTTGCCAAAGTTTGCCAAGGCTAATTTGCTTGGCCAAGCTACTCCAAGGGTTAAGCTAGTAGCTCGAAACTTTTGCAAATTGCAAGCTAGTCCCTAGCTACAACTATTAGAGTTGCTCTTAGCGAGTTATTTTAATCATTATGCTAGGGATTGGAGGTTATTCTTCGGAAAAAAACAATTTGAGTTCGAAGAAGTAGAGGGAGGTATTTGGATGAAGCATTATTAGAGAATGTTCTTATGGCAGGATCCGTATTGTGCTTTTTAGTGGTGTTGTTATAGTGATACATAATGCTGGGAAGGTGAACTTGAATCATTTAAAGATGTGACGGTTGTCAGATTGGTAATTTATATGCTATTGCGATATGAATTGTGATGTTTAGGATCTATACGTGAAGAATTTGGCTCATGGTATGACAAATGAAATCAGACCAATCTGTAATCAAATAGTTTGTATTCACTTGAGGGCGCAGAGTTACAATAGTTAGATGAATCTGGTATGATGTGGTGCATTGCAGCATTGATATTGCGATCATGCCCTCTTCCCCTCCTCTTCGTTACATTTTTGTTGGGATAAGTTAGCTCTGGTTAAAGGGGAACCTCTGTAAGCTTCGAACACAACTTAAAATGTTAGCTTATTTTGATTACAACAGCCTAGGTTGTCTAGACATGAACATTCTTACAACAACTTTCTCTTTTCTTTTTGGGTGAGTGGAGAGCTAAGTTTGTGATTGTTGCACGAGAGCATTGTATGTAAACCAAACCACGATGAAGTCCTGGCTCATGTCATGACTGAAGATACTCAGATAGTAGCTAACTAGATTGACTTAATCACCTGAACTGCCAAAAACAATGTCGATGTCTTGAAATGATTTAGTTGCGTAGGTGCATAACAATCATCTCACTTGCGCTGTGATTCTTTTCAAGGCTCCTATTTCATCTATTTTGAGAAGGGTTTGTAGGCTGCTTAACACATTAGTGAACTGTATTCACTGTTTGTATGTGTTGCTAGTTTGCAATGGGAACCTTATCAGATCCTGCTTTAGTTTTTGCTGATATTTGCATATTATTGCTGCTAAATATTTTTGTCTAGCATCATGAATTCACTCTTTTTTGGGACGATATACCTTTTGGGTAACTACAGAACTTTTTCTACATCCTGCTAATAGAGCTAGAAGACTGTTTTCTCCGGACTGAGTTGTTTTATATACTGCTAATACTCTTAATTTTCATTTTGCAGATTTCCATTAGAACTAGGCAAGTTCTTCTCATCTCATGGATTTTTTATGTATGGCAATTTCCATTCGCTGGCAAGTCAATTTTCTCAATAAGGAAGACAAAAGGCCCTTGATCTTCAGGATATACGAGTATGAGCCGACAGCAAAGTTTCTCAGAATAATGTAAACATGGTGCGTGCTATAGCTTGGGACATAGGTCAGAGGTTCGGTTGATCCTAGAAGATGCAGAGTCCTGTAAGTTTATGTTATTTGGATATAAGCATCTCCATCTGATATTCCACATATGCTTTCAAGTCTTTGAATCTTTGATTGTGTGACTACAAGTGCTATCGTCAAGAATATAGAAAACTTTACATTCATGAAATTGAAAATTGTGGTTAAAGACAAGGAATAGAATTATGTAATTGTAAATGATTAAATTTGATCTTGCCTATGGTGGTTGGAGGGGGCAGTGATTTATCTTGTCTTAGAGGAAAAGAAAGGAAAAGCTTTTACAAAAAGTTGAGGAGTACTAGATTTGCATGTGCACAGATTTAAGTAGGGAAAGCTTGGAGCCTCGGTTAATTTATACAGTGTATTATTATTGGATAAATCGGATAGATTGTTAAGGTTTTACGACCACAAAAGGAGTCATGGACCATTGCGTCATACGTTAGGTGCTCCATGGAGTCATGGACCATGGTAACTAGGAATTGTAACGTAGGAGCCTTGGAAAATATTATGCCATTCTTAGAATGCTCAAACTCAGTTACAAATGTTAGTCTTTTTCTATGGTAATGACTTATGTGTGACCAATGTCATGATCAAGACACGTAGACAAAGATACGTTCCTTCAACTTGTTATGAATATAAATAGGGGATTTTTATTCGACGCCCTATTCGGTTAAAAAGCGCCCTAATTTATTGCGTGAAAGTACGAAATTACCCTCCCCTTCACCTTCACCTTCATCTCTGCTCTTCCCCTCCCTCCATCCTTCACGCCGGCCACTTATTCCGGCCAACCAGTCCCTTCACACTCGTGCTTTCTTTGCGCCGCCCCCTCCCCCGCCGCACTCCCCTGCCCACCTCTATTTTCCGTTCAAGTAATTTGCGCCCCCCCTCGCCGCACTCCCCTGTAACTGCGTTCATAGTTTTCTAGGCTTAATCTCTCCTGGGTTTTGGAAGCATCGACGCCTCATCCTCCTCCTCCTCCATTAGCGCTGCCGTGGTAGGTGTATTGAGTTTTTTTTTTTTGAATTTAAGGTCGCGCACAGCTTTTGCGAGGGGTTCCATGGCTGCCGCGCACAGGTTGTGCGCCGATGACACGACGGTCGCGCAAATCTTGTGCGTGATTTCTATGTCGCCGGCGCACAACCTGTGCGCAGCCGCCTTGTCAGCCCCGCAATGGTTGTGCGCGGGATAAAGCACAACAACCCTTTGATTTTTTTGTCGTTTAATTATTTGCCGGAAGTTATGGTTTAGGGGAGGGGGAACATGCTGCCGATTGGGGAGGGGGTGGGTGGGGAATTAAGGGAGGGGGAACAAACTGTCGGTGGGGGAGGGGGTGATGGTGTGAAGGGAATATGATGGTAGTTGGCCGGAGGTACTAGCAAGCTACCAGAAGGAGGAGGAACGACGTTAAAGTTTGGTGAATATGGAAGGGAGGTTAATTTGTTTAAGGGTAAAAACGTACTTTCCCGATAAAAATACGGGCGATTTTAACGTACACGGGCGTCGAATAACGATACACTATAAATATACGAAGTATATACGAGATCGTTTTAAAAAAAAATTCAAAAAAATGTACCCACTACCCAATACCCATGACCCGAAATAAAGAGACAGAGATCTTATGATATGGGCAGCCTTCAATGAATTGTTGTTTTTTTCTTCTTTTTAACCTTCAAATTGAAGAAGAGTTTTACTCTATGGGACTAGTACTTGATGAATAATCTTAGACTCAAAGATTTACTGGCTGGCATTGGCCTTCTTAATTCATTGCACAGACCCACCACTGCAGACTTGTATTTAAAACTTACTACAATTGTTTTTTTTTTGGCAGTTCTTACTACATTTGTTAGGGGCATCAAATCATTAATTTGTATTGTTCATAATTGATGGAATAGAATGATATTGCCTTAATGATAAGGGAAGCAACCAAGAGGTGTTTTGGGACATAATGTGGGTAGTTTTTATATTAGTGGAAACTTTGGACTGTTGTGCCCAATTGCTAATTCTTTGCACTCCCTAGTGAGTTTTACATAACTGTACATTACTCACTGAATCGTTTTCCAGATAAGATCATAACTTCACAAGAGATTCCTTGTTGTATTCTCTCATAAGAAATGACAGTTTTTTTTACCATAGAGAAGTAACAGTCATTTTGTGTTCTTTACTTCCAATGTTAAGTCGGTGAAGGGCACGAAACACGACTACACGAGGTTTAAGGACGGAAAAGTACAAAGAACAGTGGCCAAAAGTTATACGTTAACTTTGAGCTATGTAATCTTTATAGGCAAATGATAACCTTAATAAGTTGCTAAAAGAGTAAAAAAATTGGGAAGAATAAAAGGGGGGGGGGGGGGGGGGGGGGGGATGGGAGGAAATGAAGCCCGTATTTTAAGGTAAACAAAACCAGTGCTTTAAAAAGTTGCATAACATTGATATTAAATTAAACCTGGCATATAGCATGAGCTCAGAATGATTTCACTGCATCATTTAGCCTGCAACCCAGAACCCAAACCTGGGAGTATCTTAAATAGTTTTGACCAGTCATTCTTGCTCTGTTCTTGAAAGCCACCCATTAGGGTTTTGTTTTGTATTTTATGCTCATTAATTAATATTATTGGTCCTTCATTTTGTTTTTTTTGGGTGTTTTTAAGTGTAGAAAGGACTGATGCAGCTCCGTGGACCGCTCGTCGGGACTAATAGGTGGTTATGCATGATATAACCGTTTGTATATTGCAAAATACTTCGGATAACCAAAAGGTATTTTTTGCTCAATCTCATTTATTCTTCTGATTGAGCAAAAATATAGTTTTGTTGTATCTTGGTTTACAACTGATTGTATAATAAAAATTGCGGAAACGGCCAACAGTGATACAATTGCTGTCAAGTTTACTACTCCAGTACAGGAGTACTTGGTTGGGGGTCATTTGTCATCAAATAAGTCCTCCAAAACTTGGGACAGCTTGCCAACATGCAACGTTCTTCGATGACCCCGCACCCCTATGCCTACTGCCTAGGCCTACTTCTACCTCTCTCACTCATTCATCCATTTATGTACCCATGTGTTGGTTTTTTTAAGTAAATATTCATGTGTTCTGTGGGTGAAATATTGCCTACTTCTTTCCCCTGTTCCACAGCACGTGATGCCATGAGAGGGCTTACCAGAATTGGAGAGGCGCTTTTTAGCTCTTTTTCCCACTCCTCATCATTTATTTGGGGTTTTGCTATACGTGGCCGTAAGAACGGCATAAAGTACTCGTATAGTCGTATTACTAAATTAGTACGGAGTAACAACTACGGTATTTCTAATCATTTCACGTAATACCGAATAGTGTTAGTATTAGAGTAATGCTTGTTGAATGTTTAATATTTCTACTTTCTACTACTTATATCTAATCTTTATGGCGAGTAGAGATTAAGCATGTTCATTTGTTTTTCACTTTGTACAAGTAGCTTGAGCAATGAGGTAAAGCTGAATAGCTGATAACATATAAACATAGGTTCCCCACTAGTGCAACTGCCTTGATTCCTGTGCATGTTACTCCATCTCTTTCCCTGTATTAGTTTTACACTTTACCCTCCCTCTCTTATGATCTGTTATTATTCTCTCTCTCTATCTATATCTCTCTCTTCTCACTCTCACATCTTTAAATTCTCGATCTTATCAATGAGCTTGCTCTCTATAAGTCGCAACCTTCAATGCCTGCCTTTATTTATTCTCATTATCCTTTTCCCCAGAATAAGAAACTAAATTAAAGAAAGAGGATCTCCAGTACTTTTTTGTATTATTGTTGCTGAGAACTCTGGAATCTAGACTTTTTTGTTTATGAAATTAAAGCATACTATTAATGTTATTATTATATTAGTTGCAAGTAAATGACGCACCCCTCTGACACCCACCACGCTCATACCCACTAAAAATCTCTCACCTTTCCCAGTGAATTATTTTTGCTATTCAACCTCTTTACAAGTCTTTTTCCCTCCCTTAACTAGTTAACTGTCATTATTTGAGTAGAACTGTTTTCCCTCCCTTCCCTCTGCATTCCCACATTATTTTATTAGCCAAATAAATATTGAAGGAATTTTATGTAGATTTGATTTGGGGGGGTAAAACTATAGGTAGATTTTGGGTGAATTTAAGATCTGAATGTAATGATCCATGGGGAAGAAAGGTGGTAGTTCTTGGTTGACTGCTGTAAAGAGGGCTTTTAGATCTCCTACTAAAGAGACTCATGACAAAGTTAGAAATTGCAGAAGAAAAGAAGATCATCATCAAACTCCTATAGCAGAGGACCAAGATGATGAAAAGGTCCTTTTATTGCGTCTTCTAATTTAAATATTATAAAGTTCAAATATTTTCTGCAAAATTAGCTTGTGGGTTTTAATGGTGTTTTTATTTTTTTTGGGGTTCTGTTACAGAAGAAAGAGAAAAGGAGATGGCTTTTTAAGAAGGCAACAAATCAACAAAACTCACCATCAGTTACAGCTGTGGAGCAGAGCCCACATGTAAAGAGTGGTAGTAGTGGTGGTGGTCCTGTTGTTAGTGCAGCAGCCACAGGAAGTGATGTGTCCGAGCAGAGGCACGCTATCGCGGTGGCAGTGGCTACAGCTGCTGCCGCCGAAGCCGCTGTTGCCACCGCACATGCTGCAATGGAGGTGGCTAGGCTTACACATACATCACCCACCAATAATATTGACAACCGCAGAGAAGATTTTGCAGCTATTCTCATTCAGACTGCCTTCAGAGGATATTTGGTAAGCACTGCTTTTCTTTCTTGTACATCAAACTTGACAAAAGCATGATTAATTGAATGGGTTGTTTGGGTTTTGGTGTGAAAGGCTAGGAGGGCACTGAGAGCACTAAAAGGGTTGGTAAAGTTGCAAGCTTTAGTGCGAGGACATAATGTAAGAAAACAAGCGAAGATGACATTGAAATGCATGCAAGCTCTGGTTAGAGTTCAATCCAGGGTGCTTGATCAGCGCATGAGATTATCTCATGAAGGTAGCAGGAAATCTACTTTCAGTGATACCGCTAGTGTTGTGGATTCCCGCTATCTCCAGGATATAGCAGAGAGAAGATCACTTGTAAGCCTCATTTTCTTCTTTCTTTGATTTAAATTAAATTAAATTGATGGATATATACTAGTATATTAATTAATTGGATCATATATATAATGCAACACAGTCACATTCAAGAGAGCCAAGCAGTTTAGCAGATGATTGGGATGAAAGACCACACACTATTGAGGAAGTCAAAGCTATGTTACAGAGTAGAAAAGATGCTGCTCTTAAACGAGAGAAGAATCTCTCCCATGCTTTCTCTCATCAGGTAATCCTCCTCTCCTCTCCACCCCCCTCTTTCTGTGTCTGTGTGTGTGTATTTGTGAGCTTATTTGTGTTCGTCATGAAAAAAAGATGTGGAGAAGCGATAGGAGTTCAGTGGGAGAAGAAGAGTTGGAGGAGAAACCAAGATGGTTAGACAGATGGATGGCCTCTAAACAGTGGGATTCCAGCATTACCCCTTCCCCTTCCCCTGCAGTTAGAGCTAGAGCTTCAGCTGATCATAGAGACTCAATCAAAACCGTTGAAATTGACACCTCACAGCCTTATTCTTACTTGCCTTCTAACTTCAGAAGATCAGTTACTTCAACTTCAGCTAGCCATTACCATGCTCAACACCACAGTCAACGCCCATCCTCACCCCTCCACACTAGGGCTCACCACCACCACCACCAGCATCAACATCCACCATCGACCACTCCCTCTCCGTCACGGGCACGGCCTATCCAGGTGCGGTCCGCTAGCCCACGGTGCATCAAAGAAGATAGAAGCTACAACAACAGTCAAGTATCCCAAACACCAAGCTTGAGATCAAATTACTTTTATAATGGCAACCTTCAAACCAACCCCAAGGTAGTAGCTGCCACTGCTACCACCGGCTCTAGCAGTGGAGGACCAAAGCCTAATTACATGGCTGCCACTGAATCCGCTAAGGCGAGACTCCGGTCTCAAAGCGCACCGAGACATCGGCCTTCAACACCAGAGCGGGACCGACCTGGAACTGGTGCCGGGGTCGGTGCCAGCGTGAAGAAGAGGCTGTCATACCCTAATCCTGATCCATATAGTGGAATGGGGTATGGAAACTATAATTTGAGGAGCCCAAGTTTTAAAAGTGTGAATGGTGTACAATTGGGTATGATGGAGCAACAGTCAGTGTATTCATCATGTTGTACGGATAGCCTTGGAGGTGAGATTTCACCTTCTTCAACTAGTGATCTTAGAAGGTGGTTGAGATAATTTGATTTTTCATTGATTGTTTTAGGTGGTGTTCAATTTGCTGCTAACTTTGCTTGACAGTGAAAGTCAGGGTGGGGAGAGAGGGACTGTGAAATGTGAATCCAATGATTTGATATTGTTAGTTGGTTCATAAATGTTTTTTAGTTTCTAGTGATTTGGTTTTCTGAATTAATTGTGTATTATCCCATGTAATCATATAATTTGTGACTGTCTAAATGCTGTTCTAATTCAGCAATTTGCCCTGTTTCTTTTAAATTAAATTGTAAATTGCATCGACGTGGAATTCTCAAAACCAGATGTTTTATCCCATTATCCAGGGTAGCATAACACTTGTATACTATATGGTTCTTGTCTTCTCTACAATGGTAGTGATTCGCCCAGCTAAGTACAGAGTAGCTAACAAAGCAAGACTGTCTAAAATCCTATTTCTCGATCTGAATCCAAACTTCATTTTGTTGATCCACATTGAAATTGGAGTAACACAATCTGAATTGATGATGTAAAACTTATAACGTAACCGATAATTTCAAGTTTTTACAGTAAGCAAACTCAACTGTAAATGAACTGACTACACTAGCAACCGGAAATAATACTCGTAAAAGTTGAATAAATTAGCTCTAGTTCGAATTCGACCGTTCTGAAAACATTGTTTTGTTGTCATAGTTTGCATCAAGGAGTTTGAGATTAAAAATAAAATGTAGTCCATGTTGATGATTATTGACCTTCAAAACATGGGACGTTTTCAAAGAATTTCACTGCTACTTGTAGATTATTTTCAGTGTTTATACAGAAAATAGAAAGGCTACAGAGAAAGACTAGCACAAATCAGAAATAATTATTTCACTGAAAATAACAAAAGAATACAGAAATTGTTGAAATTCATACTTGACCAGTCAGACTACATACTGATTACTGACTAAACAACTGACTAGTTTTGTTATCCTCATCATGAAAATATATACTTTACGCACATGAAGAGTCTCCATTTGTCAAGAACAACAAAATTCAACTGACAAACTAACATTACATGTTTTTTTTAACAATGAAAACGGCTCCGGCCGTTAGTTTCTAACTATAATCCCATATTACATATATTTTTTTTCTTGATTAGGAAAGAAAACTCAATCGGATCATATAAACTAATCATTTTGAATAACCGGATGAGTAATACAAAAACTCCAAGACAATTCTACAAAGATTAGAGAGTCCATTATAACACACACTCTACTCGGTACTTCCATTGCAAATTTGTAATCTAAACACAACTTGATATTATATTCTTAGTATCCTTCAAAAAAAAAATATTATATTTTTAATAACAGATTAATAGTAGCATAATCTGTTTCCCGAAATTTGAGGTAGTCATGTCAAAATGTGTTGGAATATTTGGATTTTAACCCATTTGCAGAGGATCAGATATTTAAGATTAGACTGTTGGATTCTTGGATGTTGCAGAGATAGAATATGGGCTAAGCCTTCAAGGTTTTGGGCTTACAGCCCATCACCCTCTTGTTTTTTCATTTCGTTGTTCTATTACTTCCGTATTCCAATGTACTCTGGCATATTTTTTTTGTTACTTATTATTACAGGTTAGTAAGTTCAGTTGTTCGGGTCATTACTTCAGCCACTCCCAAGTCCAAATCAACTCTACCCATTCGTTCTGCCTGAATAGCGGAGCAGTAAACTGGAAAAGTGTTAATGAACTTCTACATACTTGCTTGTTTTCATTATGTTATACTCCGTACTTCGCTTGAGAAATACTTCCTCCTTTTCTTTTTGTTCTTTACGTTTTCCTTTTTGGTTGTTTTAAAATGTTCTTTGCATTTCCTTTTATAGTATCACATAAATACTTTACGACAACTTTTGTGTAAGACCGTCTTACCGGAAAGATCACTTTAATTGTTTAACTAATAGCCTAATAGGTTATATTAGTTAACTAATTAATTCTAGTGTTTAACTAATTATTTTTGTTCCTTAACTAATTGGTTTTGGTGCTTAACTAATCAGTTCAAGTGCTTAACTAATTGATTACATTGCTTAACTTATACTACCTCCGTTTCAGAAAGTTCTTTACAGTTACTATTTGCACGGACTCCAATGCAATATTTAACTACTAATATATCCAATTTCGTATGTGAAAAAATTATAAAAAGTTGATATTCTGAAAATACATACCGAGACCAATCTAACAAGATCTTACATGTAACGTTTTGATGTATATAATTAATAGTGAGAATTTACGGTCAAAGTTTTCATATTTTGGACACGTATTTCAAAGTGTAAAGAACTTTCAGAAACGGAGGAAGTATGACATTAAGGAGGTCTTTTGTGTACGACCGTCTTATATAAAAGTTTGTGAATACTTTAATATTCTATCAAAATTGTGTCCAATGATTATTTTAACCAATTAAATTCATTGATTCATTTTATCTTTTACATTTTTCATCGGGACATTAAAGTTTTCTCATTTTCCCAATATCAGAATTTTGATAAAAGCGATAACATTATAATTAACGTAATTAATTTGCCTAGTTTAAATTAAAAAAAAACAGAGAAATCGCAATATAAATTAATTAATCGTTAATAAACGTGTAAAAAGCTAAACGTAAAGAACAAAAAGAAACAAAAGGAGTACATATTTACTTTTTCTACTTCGTACTTGGCTAAATTTGAACCAAGGGTTTACATGCATTTAGATTTTAGATGTACTCTTTAACTATGAAAACGACTTATACGCTCATGTTTTAATTGCTTGTGTTATGAATGTTCACCCAACTTTTTTTTTTTTTTCATTTTATGTGTATATAATAAGTGCAATTGTCTATCAATCTCTTCCTACTAAGGATCACATATCATCTAAAAACTTCACTGCTTTGAGTTAATTGTTTTCTTAATGATGCCTTTTTCCCATTGCAAAAAAAGTTGTACCTCGAAAACAAAGGTTTTTGTTTCTAGTTTTGTTCTATTACTATATATAGGTGGTTGTAGTCCTCCTGAAGACCCTATCAAATGCTCAACCGAAAACTCAGATTGCACCATCACCAACGGCTATGGAATATTCCCTGACCGGGCCACTTGCCGGGTGGCTGAAGCCGTGTACCCGACCTCCGAGGAAGAACTTGTTGCAGTTGTGGCTACTGCAACCATGAACAACAGAAAGATGAAGGTATATAATTGCATATATATACCAAGTACTAAGTTAATCAATCCCTAGCATTCACAAAATACAATTTATGAAAATGAGTTAAATGTTTATATGCATTTCTAAGAACTGTATTACCCTTATTACATTATTTAACCATATCTAACATCAATAATCAAACAATAACTATGTACTAAAAGACACACCATGAATGACACGTGTCATCTCCGATGAAGTTTTGCAATTTTTTTTTATTTTTTGCCAAAGTTTTTTATGCAATATTCTATACACTATAATATTTTCTTCTAATTTGAATACCATATAATCTAATACTTCTAAAATAAAATGTAATGGTGTATTTGCTGAATACACTATAATAGATAAAGGAGGCATATTTGCTGAATTATTAGAGCGCCACGTAGGAAATGCAATGGTGTCGTCCAATGAAAAATAAGATTTTTAATTTATTTTTGAATTAAAAAAATCGAGTGTCACGTAAATAATTAATTATGTGCCATATAGATATTTTAATTAATTAATTATTACTAATATATACAACTCCATCCAAAATCAAATACTCTAATCTAAAATAAAATTCAATTCAAACCAAAACCAAACACTAATCCAATATTAGAGTGTCACGCGGGAAATCTAATGGTTTCGACCAATGAAAAATGAGATTTCGAAATTATTTTTGAATTAAAAAAGTCGAGTGCCACGTTGATATTTTTATTAATTAATTACTAATATTACGCATATACAATTAACTTAATCCATAATCAAACACTCTAATAATTAAGAAAAAAAAATATAAAATGAAAAATTTAATAGAATTCGTGCATCGCACAGACTAAAATGTAATCTAATATATATATATATATATATATATATATATATATATATATATATATATATATATATATATATATATATATATATATATATATATATATATATAAAAATTAAGGAGCCATATTTGCTGAAATATTAGAGCGCCACATAGGATTACTATTGGTTTCTGCCAATGAAAAATAAGATTTCTAATGTATTTTTGAATTAAAAAAATCAAGTGCCACGTAGATAATTAATTAGGTGCCACGTAGATATTTTAATTAATGAACTACTAATATACTAATACAACTTCATCCAAATTCAAACATTCTAATATATATTTTCATATACTTCATTAAAAATTTATAAAATGTTAATATTTTGAAAATATATATTAAGATGAAGTATACTTCATCACATACTAATATTTATTTTCATATATTAGAAATGAATTACGATCAAAATGAATTGGGTGAATAATGAAAAATCAAAATTGTGCAAGTAATTTGAGACGGATGAAGTATTATCTTAATATCAATTTTTTGTGAGTTTTACTAATACTTCGTATATACATCTATGATTCTATGAATGTCAAACTATTGCATTGACTCGTATGGTAAAGATCGGCTATATCAACAGGAGTATACGTTGTAAAAAAAAAAAATCAAGAGTATACATTTAATAGGAACTGGCATGCTGCGTGCTTAATTAATAGGATCTTTAAAGTTGATAGAAATATATATAGGCCGATGGGCCATTTCTTTTAGAAAAACTAGCTTTTGAGCCACATTCAAAGAACGGACGGTTGTATAGTGGTTATTTTGTCTATCTTTTTAAGTTCTAATTTTATTGAGCTTGTAATTATAGAGAGAATATATGATGTAAATAGAGGTAAAATTTAAAGGTTGAAAGAATACATAAATTAAATAGTGTATTAATATTGAGTGTTAATCGTGAAGATATAGTGAAAAATGTTGAATGAATAGATTGGTGAATCGATGTTGTATACTTGTATGAGGAAGATGAAGGGAATGAGGCGATTGGAGTTGTATAATATATCAAACAACAAAGGAAAAAGCAAAATAAATAAACCAAATTGATGGAGGAAAGAATGGATGACACGTGTCATCTAATCAAATGTTTTTTTTTTTTGGTGCAAAAGAGAGGCAGGGCCTCGACAAATAAATAAAATTAAGCAACGAAACGAGGTGTCGTAACACCTATAATGTCTTCCCTAAGGAGACTAGCTACTTCTCCCAAAGGTCTATCAAAAAACAGTAAATTTTCTACTTGAGTAACACCTATGTTTGCTAGCTTATCTGCGACTTTATTGCCCTCCCTGTAACAGTGCTTCAAACGGATCTCCCACATACTCAAATTGAGAAGGTTGCGACAGTGGTTGATCAGATGGTGACATTCTCCTCCTGCAAATTCCCTACTTCTAATGACTTGTAAACATGCTTCATTGTCCATTTGGACCTCCAGTTTATTACAGCCCAACTCTTTGGCCATATCTAGCCCAATTGCAAGTGCCCATATTTCAGCTTTGTATGCAGTACAGGTTCCAAAGTTTGCAGCAAAGGCACGTTGAAAGGCTCCACTGTAATCTCGAATGACTCCCCCTCCTCCGGCTGGCCCTGGAGTTCCTTTCGCCGCTCCGTCTGTATTCAAGACCCACCACTCCGCAGGTGGTGCTAACCATCGGACCAGAATTTGTCTTTTGGTTGTTCTATTTTCTGTTGAAGACTCTCCTGTTTCCACATTGTTCATACTTCTCCATGCTTCATCAATTTTGACTCTGAGGAACAGGCCTACATTAATGGGTATGTCTTGTGTTCTTCCAAAGGCAGCACAATTACGCCATCTCCATATCCACCACAGAGTAGTAGCGAAGCACACCGGCCATTTTTCTGAGAATATGAGGCCTTCTGCTTTCAGGTTCCTGCACAACCAGTTAGTTAGATCACCAGTAAAGAAGGAGGGATAATTTGCTGTGCCACCCAAGCTTGTCCATATATGTCTCGAGTAGTTGCAATCTCTAAGAAGGTGGAGGAGTGTTTCTTCATTTGCTCCACACCTTTGGCAGGATGCGTCATTTGTGAGATGCCTTTTGACTCTATTTGCGTTGCATAACAGCTTGTCATGTAAAGTAAGCCATAGGAAGACCTTCACTCTTTGTTGCACCTGTGTTTTCCAAGCTAAGTCCCACTTAGCATCACGGTCTTCATCAGCTTCGTTTCGAATTAGTTTGTAGGCATACTCTATTGAGAAGTTCCCTGATTTTGAACCCCGCCAATAGAGAAGGTCTCCTACATTATGGTCTTCAACCAGTTTGTGTGCTGCAATTTGCTTGAGTGTGTCACTGGGTAGGAGGTTTGCTATAAGGTCCCATTTCCAACCTGCTCCCGCTTCCCATAACTCTTCGACAGTTGCACCATCAAGTTCTTGTGGGATGGGCTGAATAATCAGATTACGGAGTGGTTCATTCGTAGCCCAGTTGTGATCCCAGAATAGGGTTGTCAGACCATTCCCTATTGCCGACGAGGTCCCCTTTTTTAGCCATTGTGCATTGTCAGTGATTCCACGCCAAACGTTTGACATGTTTGAAGTGGGCACGAACATATCCACATCACACCTACCTTTGCAATACTTATGACGTATCACTCTCGACCATAGTGAATTTGGTTCAGCTAGTACTCTCCATCCCAGTTTAGTCAGGAATGCGGAGTTTGCTTGACGAGTTGAACGGATACCGAGCCCTCCTTGGTTTCTAGGGGTTTGCAGGGTGTTCCACGAAAGAAGGTGGATTTTCTTTTTTTCCTCATCTCCTCCCCACACAAATCTTCTGGTTCGTTTATCAAGCTCATCACATACCGTTCTTGGTATTTTCGCTGTTTGCATCGAATAGTAACTCATTGTTGAGATGGTTGACTTGGCTAAGGTGATTCTTCCGGCTAGGGATAGGTATTTTGTTTTCCAACCTGCAAGCCTTCGATCAACTTTTTCACAAAGATGCTTGAATGTCTCTCTCGTAACTCGACTTGTTAATGTGGGCATTCCAAGGTAGAGTCCAAGATCGTCAGTCATCTCCATGTTAAGGCTTGTGGAAATAGATTGGCGGGTCTGCAATGCTACATTCTTCGAGAAGTATATTCTTGATTTTTGTACACTGACCTTTTGTCCCGAAGCCTTACAGAATCGTTGGAGGCAGTCGTTCATACATGCGGCTTGTTCGATTGAAGCCTCCCCAAACAACATTATGTCATCCGCAAAGAACAAGTTCGAGATGAGGGGACCACCTTTGCTAGCATAGATTGGTTTCCATTTGTCTTTTATCACCGCTTCTTCGATGATTTGGTTCAGCCTCTCCATACATAACACAAAAAGATAAGGGGATAAGGGATCCCCTTGTCTAATTCCTCTTGTTGGTGCGAAGGAATCAGTTTGTTCCCCGTTCCATAACACTCGCATAGTTGGTGAACTCACACATTCCATGATAACATTAATCATTAGTTGCGGGAAATTCATCTCAGTGAGAGTGTCTCTTATGAACGACCATTTGAGTCTATCATACGCTTTCTCGAAGTCGATCTTAATGGCCATAAAACCTCGAACCCCTGTCTTGCGCCTCATTGTATGGAGAAGCTCTTGCACAATCACGATGTTGTCTGTTATTTGCCTACCGGGCACAAAGCTAGTTTGAGTGTTGGAAGTCACAATAGGGAGCACCTGCTTGATACGGTTTACTATGGCCTTGGTGATGATTTTGTATGCAACGTTGCAAAGGCCAATGGGACGAAATTGAGTTGGGAATTCTGGATTTTCAATTTTTGGTATGAGGACCAAAAACGTCTCATTAATAGTAGGTGGAAGACCTTTACCTTGTAAGACAGACAATACCAAGGAATAAGTATTAGGGCCAACTGTTGCCCAATTTTTTTGGAAGAAGAGCGCCTGAAATCCGTCCGGTCCCGGTGCCTTCAATGAGCCCATATCCATGACGACTTGCTCAATTTCACATCTTGTGTAACTCTTGTGGTGACATGTGTCATGTAATCAAACATGGTGACATGTGTCATGTAATCAAACATGGTTTCGCTAGGTATAGATTAGGTATAGATATCATTGTTCCATTGTTTGGTACCATTCCTTCATTTTTTCGTATCCATATTTGTCGGCTAACTTAATTTGTTATATGCTCATACATAACAGTTATTCATTTGGACTTCCTCCTCATTTATTTATATAGTAACCTACCACAATTTACAATTAATACCCAATTCTCACAACCATACACAAGCGACCTGCCCATGCCATGGATTTTTGCATTCATATCAATAAATTAATTTTGTTGCCAAATATATTAATGTAATTATAATAAAAGTGTGTTTTACTCACCTAATTTTCACTAATCTAAATTTATTTGAACTTATAAAAATTTATGTTTAGTTGTAAATTTGGATAACCTTTATTTTTCATGAACCTATCTTAGATATTCTTATACTTCATTCGTTTATTTATACTCGTAATGTTTGTCACTTTCATGCATGTCAATACACAACTTTGATTATTATTATCTTTAATTCTTTTTAAGTAAAAATTATGAAAAGTTAATATTATGAAAAGTTAATATTATGAAAATACACATTAAGACGAATGTAACAAGATCCACATGACTATGTTTTATCTTACGTATAAATCACTAATAATGGTAAAAGTAGAATATGTGATCAGTGTAAAAATCACAAACGTTACAAGTATTAAAAGTCGAAGGAAGTATAATGTAATTTGAACTTATTTTCCTGAAGTAAGATGAACAAAATGTATCCTAATTTAAATTCTTGATTCTTTATAAATACTAACATGACTTTCTGTTCATAAAACCAAAAATTGAAAACCAACAACGTACAATAACAAATAACAAAATGAGCCCTTAGCATATGGAATACATTATTTTTGAGGTGAAGTCTTCGAACTCATAACTATTATATTTGGAATCACGTAGTTTTTTTGTTTTGTTTTTTTTGTTTGATGCAAGGTAACAACACGTTACTCACACAGTTTCCCGAAATTGGTATGCCCTGACGGAGAAGATGGAATTCTAATAAGCACCAAGAACCTCAACAACATACATAATGTCGACACGACGGCGAGAACGATGACCGTGGACAGTGGCGTTACCCTCCGGCAGCTGATCAACGAGGCGGCAAAGGTGGAGCTAGCACTGCCCTATTCACCGTATTGGTGGGGGATTACTATAGGAGGGATGCTATCCACTGGTGCGCATGGTAGTTCATTATGGGGCAAAGGCAGTGCAATCCATGACTATGTTGTGGAGCTCCGAATTATTACCCCCGGTAGTCCTGAAGACGGGTATGCTAAGACTCGAACTCTTAGGCTCCGTTTGGTAGGGCGTAAAACGTTTTCATGGAAAACGATTTTCCCCTTTTCAATTATTTTACGTTGTTTGGTTGGGTAAGGGATGGAAAACAATTTTCCATTACTCCCTCAAAGGTGGAAAACCCTTTTCCATTTGAAAATGAGGGAAACCACTTTTCCTTCTTTACTCTTTACCTCCCTCTCCTTTCTTCCCTTCAATCTTCACCATCTTCTTCTATTTTCCTTTAAGCTACCAAATAAAGCAAAACTAGTTTGAAATTGTATTTTCCCTTGAAAAATGTTTTTCATGGAAAACCATTTTACATGAAAACGTTTTACGCCCTACCAAACGGAGCCTTAATGAAATCGATGAAGTCGATTTTAATGCTGCTAAGGTCTCCCTTGGGGTTTATGGAGTTATTTCACAGGTATGATAGATTAATCTATTCTGTATTACCTCCGTTCCAAAATGATCTTTACACTTTCCAATTTTCCGTTTTAGTTTTTTCATAATGCTCTTTAATTAATTAGATCGTGCTTTATAGTTTTTTTGACGTGATAGTTTACTAACTCACCCGTTTTATCCCATTACATTTTCAAATTTTCACTCGTTTTCTCTTACTTCTTTTTAATTTTCTTACACCTGCCGATGTTTTTACATATTCTCTCTTATTTTAATTATCAATATTTTATTATATCACATGCCTAATATTTGTATAAATAATAACTGTGAAAATCATTATGAAACGGAGGAAGTACTTTATTGGTGTATTATAATTCTATGTGGAGATTGGTTAAAGTCTTGTGGGTGGTGCCCATGACCTGGACATACTGGATGAAATCCGGTATACACCATTTGACCTTTATGGCTCTCTCTATATACAAAAAAAAAAAAAAAAATCCCGAGACTTTAAACCTACTTATATTTTATTTTTTTATAAAAAAAAGTGATCATAAATTAGGATAATATTCTCTCAATAGTATATAGGCTTCATTCTACTCGACTTATTTTAACACTCAACTTATATCATCTGAACTTATTTTGTCTGAATTAAGTCGAACAGGACAGAGCCGTAATATATCCTAGATTATATAAGGAAATAAAATAAGAAAAGTAGCACTCAAAACCTACTTATAAACCTTAATTTGTAATGGGATTTTGAAGGTGACTTTGAAACTAGAACCTATGTTCAAGCGGTCCATCACTTACATGAAAAAGGCTGATTCTGAGTTGGGAGATGAAGCCCTAATATTTGGGGATGAACATGAGTTTGCAGACCTATTATGGTATCCTAGCCAAAAGGAGGTTGTGTATCGCATTGATGATCGTGTCCCCCTCAACACACAAGGAGACGGTCTCTACGACTTCACTGCATTTCGCCCAACACTTTCAGTTACATTAGCGGTTCTCCGTTCCTTAGGTAGACAAATCAAATTGCTACATTTTTTAATTAAGTTATTATAAGGATATTTTGATATTTATCACGTTTTATGTTTGGTATTTTTATTTATCACCTTATAGAATGTTATTTCATATTTACCACATTAATTTATGAAAATGTTTTAAATTTATCGGCTTTTAAAGAGTTTTCATCCAACTTTTGATTTATGTGAACCCTATTTAACTAAATTCTTTAATTGAAAACACGAGGAAAGAGGAGGGAAATTAAAGAAGTAGGTTAAGTAAGGTTCACGTGAATGAAAAGTCAGATGAAATCCGTAATTTAATAGTGGTATATACAAAACTTAAGGTGATAAATGTGAAAGGTGGTAAATATAAAAATTACTTATCTATACAATATGTTAAAAAGGGGTTAAAAGAAAGTTTGCTTGTGATTTGTTCGCTACATGTAATCTTCATATACATGAAAAAAATTTGCACAAGGTTTGAACCCTTGACTTTAAATTTAAACAATAAAGCCTCCACCACTAAACTATTAGATGTTTCACGTAATCATTGCAAAAAAAAAATACTAATCCCTCGTTTATTTATGTTTGTTACGTATACGTTTTAGGGTGTTTCACAATATTTGTTACGTGAGAGATTCTTTCCTTTTAGTAGTGAATACAAATGTCGTTAAGGCAGTAACCCGATGCATGACGGGCCCAAAAAGTAGTTATAATTTAAAAAACCAAGGTCTAGTGTTTGCAACATGCAGACAGTTAATTTCATTTTCTTTGTTAGTTTGTGATCGTAAATTCGTAATTAATTAACTATTATTATTTCATGCATCAGAGGAGAATCAAGAAGCAAGAGGAGATGCTGAAGGTAAATGCATTACTTCAAAACTAACAACAACAGCATTGTGGACCAATGCATTTGGACTCACAAACAATGGTAAGTAATAATATAATGTTGTATTGTTTTCCTTTCTCCTTGGTCTTTGGTAAGGCCTAATTATTTTGAGCTGAAATGAAGTGAATTGAATGCTCTCGAACTAAACTGAACTGAATTGAATACTCTCGAACTGAACTGATAAATAATAGTCCACGTTTCTATTTAGTTTTTTTTAAAGGTCAATCTTGATTTAAAATTAATGACTTTGATAATTTAGGAATCATATTTACCGGCTACCCAGTGGTGGGATTCCAAAACCGGCTCCAATCATCAGGATCATGCCTAGACAACGATGCACTAATCATCACAGCATGCCCATGGGATTCAAGACTCAAAGGGGAGTTCTACTACAAAACCGCATTCACCATTGGAATGTCTAAAGTAAAAGCCTTCATACAAGATGTACAAAACTTGGTGTCTCTACAACCTGAATCCTTTTGCGGCATTGAGCAATACAATGGCATCTTAATGAGATATGTTAAGGCATCAACCGCGTACCTTGGTAAGGAAGAAGATGGCATAGATTTTGACATCACTTATTATCGAAGCAAGGATCCACTTACACCACGACTCTTTGAAGATATATACGAAGAGGTCGAACAAATGGGGATGTTTAAGTATGGAGGATTGCCACATTGGGGGAAGAATAGGAACTTGGCATTTGAAAGTGTGATTCAGAAGTATAAGAATGGGGAAGAGTTTGTAAGAGTTAAGGAGAAGTTTGATCTACAAGGGTTGTTTTCGAGTGAGTGGACTAATCAAGTGTTTGGGTTAAAAGATGGGTTAAGTATAGTTAAAGACGGCTGTGCCCTTGAAGGTCTATGCATTTGCTCGGAAGATAGTCATTGTGCTCCTAATAAGGGATACTTTTGTCGACCAGGACGAATATATAAGGAAGCAAGGGTTTGTACTGGGTCATAGTTAAGAGAAAATAGGCTACTAAAATGAAGCCTTGATGGCTCATTGGGAAATTAAGCGAGGGCATGGAAGTGAAAAAGGTGTAACATTATAAAATAAAATAAAATATACTTGTTCGGTTTATTATTTTTTTAGTTGTTTCATTATGACTGTACATGTTTCACGACACAAACTTTGACCATTAATAACTCTAGTTAACAACAACAGAAAAAGACGGGTTTGGAGAATCATTTTATTACGTGCGACAAAACTTTTCTTTCAATATTGTAGACTTTTGGCAAACATGGAAGTGAGATATCATGTAATGATAGAAAACATAGGTGGAATATAAATGTCCAAACATGGAAGTGACTTCTGACATGATGATCAATAGCTCCAAATTGAGTTGAGCTCAAGAAATGGGTGAATTCCAGATGAAGTTTTAGTTAATAGTTAATATCTGTGTATACAAAAAAGATAATATTCATAGCAAGAATATAATTATTGACTGATCTCCATTAATAGTTTCTGAATAGCTTCACTTGTGAGGGGAACATACAAGCAATCATGACCATCAGAATGTTTTCGCGTCTTGACCAACTCATGATCTTTAAATTCCGTTAGGTGAGAGTTCAGAGTCACCTGACTACTTACAAGGAACCGCTCTCGGCAAATTGTGTATAAATCGCTTGCTGCCATCCCTGATTTAAGGAGGAATAACGATTTTTAAAAATTCAACGATATGCAAGTATGAACAATATTCAACAATATACAAATACACGACAAAGTGCAAAACAGTTACTCACCTTCTTCATCAGGATGAGCCAGTTGATACTCAGCAATAACTTTGAATACACTCTGGGCATTCGGCGTTAAACTTTGTAAAACTATTGCAGCTGTTTTTGCAGTCTGACCACTACCACTGTGTGCAAGAATGAGAGGAAAGAACGTTGTTTCAACCTTGTATGGCGCAAATGTTGGGACGTGATGGCAGCACCAGTTGAATTGTGTGTGGACCATCTTTTTATCCCATACTACAAAATAAAAACACAGATATTAGATATATCACCCTACAATTCTCAAAGAGAAGAGAAGAAGAGGATAAAAATACTTACGCAAAGATGCATTGACATGATCAATTGAAGCCACGATTTGAACATGAGAACAAGCAGCCATTCGTGCAAGAAGTTGTTGGTTATCTGAATCCCGTAAACCAGGTCCATCAATATTATGAATAACAACACACACGAAAGAATCGTTTTCCTCTTCCACTGATCCATCCAGAAAAGCAAACACATCTTCTATGGATTTAGAACTGAATGGTTGTTCAACTTTAGACAAGCTGCCTGTAGTTTTCCTTTTGCCTTTGATTTGGTCCCTTAAAAGTTCAGCCACTGCAACAATTACCTGTTTGATATTTACTGATTGAAGATAACCGTTGACTACAAGAACTGAATACTCTGTCAAAGTTGTTGAAGCAAAATCTTCAATCAAGGTTTTCTTTGATCCAAAACCATACATGAGAAGGCCAAACCCACACCTGAAATGGTAATAATGAAATTCAAAGTCATGATAAAACCATACAAGATCCTGCCTAAGTGTGTGTATGTCCTTGTTTAAATAAGACCAGCTATAGAGAAATTAATGTTCATAAAATCAATTCTTGATAGACTGGTTATTTAGTTAGCACACCATAATTGCAAAGTTCACCTTACAAGTTAGTGCTTCATGATCAAGCATTCAAGATAATTATCATCACATCATAATCTGATGAGCCTTGTCTTCTTCAAATCTCATGACATGGAAATCTTAGCTTAATAGCTTCTATTTGACATCATCAATCTTGATGCCAACTTTTTAATATTGGAGGTGAAGGAGTGATAATAGCCTGCCAAATAAGCTAAAGTTGCATAAAGTGGAGATAACACGCAAAAATCATGTTGTCTAATTGACATTGCTGTTCTAGGTGATAACTATTTTATCGGCAGGTCAAAGGTAAATCACATCAGAGCCTCTCACCACCAGACCTCAAAAACACTGCATAAACTGCAACAAACAAACAAAGTAACAATACAAGATCAACTAACAGAACCACAAAAAGGAAATGGCTATGCCCTCAAGCTAGTCCTGAATTCCTTTTTCTTTCAGGTCCAAATCTCACACATGTAACATCTCTGATCAACAAGTCACTCTATTTTTGTGCTTCAAGCTCGTAACAATTCCTCTCTTTACATTACTGAAAATACACCAGACGAGTTACTTTGCACAGATGGAAAGATGCAGAGTTCTTTTCACAACATCATAGGTTTTCCTCTCTGTGTGCCTGTGTCATTAAAAAAAATTTAGAGACCCCTTCAAGAGTAAACACAAACTTGAGGGTAAAGTCTAAAATCCAGGTGTAGAAGAACATGGGAAATTTCTGATCATTAACAACCAAGAACCTAGTCATTTCTAGCCCAGTATAAACTGGTAATAGGTTGGGAATTGTCCTACTCCAGTCCCCTCCAATAGAGGATACATTTCTGATGTAGCCTGCTGTAGTAGAACAAAAATGATAAGAAAATTGATTTCAAGTTTCAACAAAGCAGAAAACAGGGAAGAAGGCTATATTATTGCACAGCTTTGTCCTTGTTACAAAAGATAGGTGCTAATCTAAAAACATACATCCGCAAGTAAAATAAAATAATGGTAAAACTAGTACTCCCTCTATCCCTATCAAATCTTCTTCAGGCACATTTTTTTTTAGAAAGATGGTTACGAATAACAAAATTGTAAGGGGTTGAGACTTGAGACTTGAGACGTAAGACACTTGAAACAGAAAAAGTAGTAAGAAAAAAAAAGTGATGAAAACAAGTAGATTGCTTATATCAAAACTCACAGAGAACAGTATGTTAACCATACATAGGTATTAGGGTCAAATGTACAAGAACACGGCATGGCTCACAAGTAATGTATGGGGAAAAGATCCATGATGTAAAAGACATTTGCACGATCATAACATTCACACATATTTAAGATTAACTTGTTTGTTACTTGTTAAAATTATCGCAAGCACATTTGTGATTGAATTAATCACGGAGACAAATTAGCAGAAAAGAAAATAGCATAAAAAAAGATCCAAATCAAGTACAAAGATATAAAAAAATATGATGTATTGATCTTCCTTTTCCCTACAAGATGATAGAATATGAGGAAATACATGATTTGTTTTCTCTCATCCTATTTTTGTTGATTGCTTTTTTTTAGCATGTAAGTCAAAATAATAACGTAATCACCATAAGTTGAAACTTGAAAGCACTCAAGGTTTGCCTTTTATAATTATACTTCCTCTATTTCTTAATAGATGCATCGTATTGACTTTTCAAACTATTCACTTACTAACTTGACCACATTTATTACTAAATACGTAAATAATTTTTTTTTTGTATTTTTAATTGTTATTGGGTTAATCTCAATATATATTTTCAATATACCTAACTTTTATAATTTTTCATTAATACGTAATTAAAATTATTGATGATCAAAGTTGTGTAGAAAGTGAACATGATGCATCTATTGTTAAACGGATGAAGTATTAGAGTAGTGTAGAGTCAATACCATTGCCCATTCGCCCTTCAACAAAGCTCAATGGGTAGATCTTCTTTAGACATTGGACCATACGAGTACCAGAGATGAAATGAAGTATAAAATTTGATAAATGACAGTAAAACAAATATGAAGGCAGAGTCAGATTAAATGAGAAAGAAAGAAGAATGCCAACAAAGGAGAACGTACGGAACTATGAGACAATGCGAAAAAAAGGGCAGAGAAGCAAAAATTGAATAGCTGGTAACAAATAGGACCATGATCCAACTGCTTAAAATATCGTTACAAGTTTTATCCACCAGATCGAAATAATCAATAAACAAAATTCCTTAGTCTTTTTTTTCCTGGCATAACAAGTGCAAAGAGAACCGTAAACACAAATATGAAACCCAATATTTTAAGAGAAACGTGGATACCGTGATTGAATCCCGTCTATATCATTTCCTTTTGTGGCATTCTCTACACCAGATAAACACATAATTGCTTGGTGTCCTTGTGAAATATCTTTAATGCAAGTCTTCTACTCAACTCATAAAGCATGGAGCCTGTTCTAGAGAGACATTTATAAATAGTCTGCTCCAGGCTCATCCAGCAAAATTATTGCTTATACTACTAAACAATGGTGACCTCATTACAATTTTGTGAACTAGTTTTTATCATAAATGGATCGCTACACATTATAGCTGTTAAACGATTGGCCAGACCTCGATAATCTACAAAATTGGTGGGAGTGACCCAAATTATTAAGCCTAACTCCTAACAGAGGCATATGTTGCCACTAACATCAAAAAATGGATTATCTTAATAAGACTAGAAGTTTCCATAAGTATTGGGCAAAAATAGCATTTAAGAGTCTTCTTATTATGTCGGCAACATCAATGGAAGGTCCACATAGTAGTGGAAAGTTTTCCACCGCCATAATGCTCCCGTAAATAGGAATTGGTCATCAATTGCAAGCATAGATGCACATATGCACACAATACTACCTACACACAAGAAGTCATCCTCTCCATGCACTACAAGTCTTCCTCAATATAATTTATCCTTGTATTATCCACCTATTTACGAATTCACTACCCTTTGTACTACTACATTGTGAGTTTATCCTATTATAGTGAGAGTTGTAATTGTATTATTTCCCTAATAATTTAGGGTTCTTGTATTCTCCTACTTTTATATAGTGGATTTCCGGGGTGCTCGTCTGTGAGTTTTTTTGCCTCGATTTCAAGATTCATTAAATTGTGTGTCCATCTTTACGAGTTGTTTTGCCATATGGTTCCTCACAATTATTTATCCCTTCTCAATCTCTACATTTTTAATTTCCTTCTGTTGCGCACTCACAACCCTAAAAAATTGTAAAAATATCAACTCCTATTTCCCTATATTCAAAGACATGGAAGTGAACTACCATAATACTTCCTCCGTTCTTATCTAGTTGACACGTTTCTTAGTCACGTTTGTTATGTACATTTTTTATCATTTATATTTTTTTATTATGTAAAAGAAAAAATTATACACAGTTTTAAGACGAATTTAACAAGATCTACTATATGTCACCTTACGCATAAATTACAAAATCCGGTCAAAAGAGGGTGTATGAATAGTGCTAAAGTCAAATTGTGTTAACTAAATAAGAAGCAAGGAAGCAATAGATAATGCACATAGAAAAACATAACATATGGTAAGAGATACCTCAGTTCAAATACCCATTCCTGATATACACTTCTATAGCTACCTATCAATGCTTTAACTTCTTTGTCATGCTTCGGGATGAGATCGAAAGCCGTTGTTCTAAGTTCCTACAAGTGCATATAAACTTATACAATCAGAACAACTTAGAGGTATACCACAATATAAACTCCAGAAATGTTTCAAAATACCTCCTCAGCAACAAGATCAATATCACAGAGCTTGTGCGCTGATTTTTTCGCCGAAGTGCCTGATTCCTTCGCCAGGAAGTAATTCCTAGAGAACCCAAAGTCTTCATCTTCCACATCATTGATTTCCATTACCACTTTAGGGAAAAAAAGAATGCCCTCAAAAGTGAAAACCCTCAAATATTATAGCAGTCAATTTAACAAACAGGTGGTGTTCACTAATTAACGAAATTTCTGGGAAATCGAAATTCCAATTAAATAAAATTAATACAACTATTTAAATTCCGTAGCTTTATTAAACATGTAGGTTTGAGTTTCTCTTTGTTACCTCGAATTTTTGATTAAAATTTGACTCACTGGGAAAATTTGACAATCAGTAAATGCTTACCGGTGAATTAAGCAATTGAAGCAAAGAGAGACGGCAAAAATATTGCTCAGGCTATGAGCTTTAATATCACTACGCCGAAAGAAGAGGGTGCATTAAACTCCCGCGCGGTGGTGGATCTTGATTCAAATATTAGGAGGGCCAAGGAAATTTTCTTGGCAAATTTAAATCACATAAATACCATTATACTACTACAAATTGACTTCTTTTATCACCAAAAACCACCTGAAAGGTTGAAGATACATGTTTTAATCAATGAAAATACATAGAACCCATTACTCCTCGATTATTAAAACATACAAACGCCAAATTGTTTACCTAACTTAGAGTGTCTGACTGTTTTCTCTATCTCCAATTGATTCATTAACAAAAGACTTCAATAATATGTATATACAGTGTACTTACTCCAAAATTCCAAAAAGTCCAAATAATGTAGTCAAATTGCAAATTGAGTTCTACAATTGCTTCTTGCTAGTTGGAAGTGGCGGATTTTACAATTGCTTAAAAGGGTAGTCAAATTGCAATGGTAGTAGAATGGTCAAATTTCAATTGTAGTATAAAAGTATAAATAATGTCAAATGGCTAGTTAATTTGTGCTACTGCAGTTAAACGAAATAGTGGGAGCACAATAATGGTGCTTTTCTTTCATTTTTTAAGCGAATTTGGAACAATTTCAGAGGGGAACGACCGAACAAGCGATGAACCAAACTAGCGAAGAACACATAATTCACATTGGTATAAGGTTGTGAATTTGTGATTAAACATTTACACTCTATTACTCTAGTATAATTATCAATTGCATACATTAATTAATTAAATAGGAGATAAACTGCAAAAGAATGCAACAACAAGACAATAACAAATCTAAATTAATAAATTCATACCCTAATTCCTAATTGTTCAAATAAAAATATCCATCAAAATAGAGAATATGGGCATACCTTGAGATTGGAAGGTCCCCAATTGAGAATTTGGAAATTTGTGAAACAAAGATTCTTTATTTTTACTTTCTCCTCTTCCAGTTCTTCGAGCCTTCTTCTTTGTTGGACAATGGGAAACAAATTTTCAGCAATTTAAAAACCCAAGTACTAAATGCAGTACCAAAAATACCTAAATGCAGGACACTTCAATGATACTACAAATTCTATAAGACTAATATTACCCTTTCTCTACGGTCAAACTACACTTGAATTTTACACCCAATTAATCAAGAAAATCAAGAACACACTAATTCAAACAACCCATCAATCCAATTCGCAAGCAATTACAACTAAAAAAAGAACTTTCAATTAAAAAAGGGCCACTGTGAAAGAAGCTACACTTGAATTATACACCCAATTAATGTATTAGTTCCAATTGGTTTTCTTAATTTTTAAGATAATAACAAGTAATTATCTTTACGCTCTCAATTAAAGTTTACATACCTAGAAAACTTCGACGAACTCGTTCAGTATGAGAGAAGTGATGGAGATGGAGAGCAGGAGCGGCGGTCGGGCGGACTCGATTGAGAGGAGAGTGAAATATTTTTTAGGGAGAAGAGAGCGAATGACACTAAGGGTGAATTGAAGAGTTTGAATATCTTTTTTGTTTTAAACTGGATTATTTTTTATGTTTCATACTCCTATTTCTTGTATTAACTGAAGCTTTGAACTTCTGGATGCTAGTTCAATATTAGTGCGAATCCATCTCCAAGTGTTGCAATTTGTATAAAACATATTATCTCACTCAAATTTCATGTCCAAGCCCGAAAACCCCAAATTATACACAAATTTATCGTTCCTCTGCCTAAGGTACATGGAACCAAATTAAAAAAAAAACCTAAATTCACAATAATTATAGTTCTTTTAGCCCTAGTTTTGAAGGAAATTGGAAACCCTAACCCTTACAATTTTAATGGAGATGGGTCTATTTAATTCATCAACATGTTAATCTAGCTAGTAATTAAACCAAACCCCAGAAACCCTAACCCATTCAAGCACCTAGAAACCCAAACCAATTAAAATCATAAACAATTATTTGTAGCAATTAGCAAACATTGAATGGAGGAGAGAGAAGATGAACTAACCTTGAATATGAACCAGGCAGGGAAGCAAACAGTGAATGGAAGAGAAAGAATTGTGGGAAGTGTTCTTCAGGAGGACAGAGAAGTTGCAATGAGGAAAGAGAAGTTTCCTCTTTTTTTTTTTGAGTTCGAATTTGAGTGAACAGTTGCCCGTAACGGGATATGACTAGCAATTGTGTGGGGCAATGAAATACACCCTTTTGAAATTACTCATATACCCTCACTTGTGTCCATATGGACACAAGATATCATAGGTTTAGAAATCCTCTAGTACATAGAGGAAGTCTTGGTCACAAAGTGACTTATGTCCATCTGTATTTAGGTTTGGTATTTGGATGACGGCACTATCATTGGTGACACCTTGGTGGTGGGGAAGGTTCTGCAGTTAATTATGGAGGAAGGACCTTGTTTCAGGTTGCATCTCAACATGGACAAAACTAAAGTTTTCTAGCTTATAAAAGACTCTCAGCAGACTTGTGGGTATCTTTCCCCCTAATATTGCTCGACCTTTGCATGGTGTTAAGTTGCTTGGTGGTCCCACCGGTTCCAGTTCGATTTTTAGTGATGAGCTTGTGATGCAGAAGGTGACCAAGACCATTGTGCTTATGGATAAAGTTGCTAAGCTTGATGATCCTCAGTGTGAGTTATTGTTGCTTAGGGCATGTACCAAAGTTTCTAAACTCTACTTTGCTTTACGTACTCGTCCTCCTTGTGTTTTTGAGGCGGCTCAACGCACATTCGATAAGGCTCTTCGATCTCCCCTAGAGCGTATCTGGGCTGAGTTTGGCGAATGGAAGTGGCGACTTATCACCTTACCTTTTGTGTTTGGAGGGTTTGGTGTTTATTCCGCAAGTGATGTTCGAATAACCTAACTAAGGTAATAATATACTACTAGAAAAATGGGTTCTTAACACGCTTTGATAGGGGCGATTTCTAAACTAGTGCTGATAAAAGTCTCGTTGGGTACAATTTAGAGCGCTTAAAAAAAGCGCTCCAACAGTCACAAACTCACAATTAAGAAACGCGGGGTAATGAAAATATTAATTTGGGGGAAATGTTTAACTCCCTCTACCCCACAAACCCTAACCGCCGCTGATTAGCATTAGAAAATCTTTTTATATCTATCTAACTTCTCAATCATACAATATTTTTAATTTACTCTCTAATTTCTCTACAACAACTGTTCTTCCTCGTCGATTTCTGAAGGTAAATGTGCTCTAGATACATTATCTTTTCTCAAAATAAGCTTATAATTTTCTTTAATTTTGTTAATGTTTTCTTCAAATTTATTTCTCAATTACCTGTTTAAATCGTTCATGTTGATGGTTACGTTCTCAATCTATTCATTTCCCTAATTTTTTAAATATGATTTTCGATTGCTCTGAGTTTCTTTCATGATGTATGTTTCGCTGAATTTTGCTCATATTTAACACCATCAGCTTGTTGTTTTTCCCCTATTCTGCATTTCTCGTATTATTCACTTTCTATTAGAATTTCACACAAAAAAATTCAATTTTTCAGCGACAATACACATCAAAGTTTCTTTCGGATAATTAACTCATCATCCTCAACTCACTTCATGTATCTGGATTGGTGTAGAGTAGGCGATTGAACGAGGGAAAGATTTTGACTTTGGTATTTGTAGTTTATGGGATTTATTAAATTATATGTTGCGCTTTGTTTATGGTATTTGTTTTGTAAGCTAATTAATTCCTATATGCAATCTTTGTCTCTTATTTGTTCTAAGTGGGCCTTGTCTCTTATTAATATTTTTGGTATGTCTCACATAAAGCTTTGTTTGATTTGCCACAGTGAGGATACTTCTTCTCTTGGAATTGGCTTTGGCATTTGTCCATAAAATTAGTTGATGGATCTTCCAGTAAAGGTTGGATGATTCCTAGTCTTGATAAATTAACAGTAATCAGTATTGGTAAATAAGATTTGCTAGTTGATGACTCTTAATTTGTTTTTTGTATTTGCAGATTAGCTTTGACAACTCAAGAAATGGAATGTGAAGGAAGATTCAAATTAACTAATCGTTTAATGTCACTACAAAGATTACGTGTAACTTGTGTTCAGATGTGTATACAATTTAGTCATTAGTTCAATGTATTGAACAAAGTTTATTATTCAGTGTATTTTAAGTTCAAATGTTGTACTTTTTTCTTAAAGGTTGGGAGATTCGTGAGATGTATTCCATGATATTTGTACAACTTTGTTTACTACTCAATTAATGATAATGTTTATAAAATTCATTTGGGAAGTGTATTGTTCTTTCAGTTTAATTTCAAGAATTATGTCTTCTTATACTGAAAATATGAGGCCCGTGTAAAGATACAATTAGGTGACAATGAATTAGGCAGTAGTAGGAAATCTAGGGGCACTTCAAAAGTGCGGTAGCAACGCTAATAAGTGCCTCAAAAGAATGACAAAAAGCGCATCAGAGTTGCAACGCTTTTGAGTACTTATACCGACGCTACGTAAAAGCACCTCAACAGGATCTAGCGGCATAGGAAAAGTTGACGCTTTTGCGAGCGTCGGTATAAGTACTAGCAGCGCTTTTTAGCGTCGTAATAAGACTTTTTCAAGCGCCGCAAGAGCCCTTTTACGTACTAGATAAGAATAATATACAGCTAACAAACCCTTAAAACAAGAGCCAGTCAAAGAAGAAAAAAGGCCATTTTTCAGTACTCAATACTCTCTACAAGAAGTAACTGTCAATATAGGCAAAAGTATCTGTTACAGACACTGATGAAGGTATTCTTGACAGTCCAAAGAGGCAAGAGGAAGCAAGGTGACATATAAGTAATAAAGTCAAGAGTTCACACTTCACAATATGCCATCATCACTCTACTTTCAACAACCCTTCAGCTACATAGGTGCACTACTTATCAACATACAGAACACTTCCTACTCTAATGATGAAAATAGCAGGAAGTTTCAGCAAACCCAGCACAGAAGCATCAAAATTTAGTACAAAGATTATATATTATCCTATTAGGCCCTTAAAATTTCATTTCCGGTTGGCACATAACTATTTCTCAGCCATAAATGGGCATTGGGAGGTAAGCCGCTTTAATATGAATGTAATTTCTCATTGAAAATCGACAAATTATATTTGAACAACCATCCACCCAACACCAAACACAACAAAATTCATCAAAAGACAAAATTATCTAAAAAATTCAATCAATTTCTGAAATTATCAATTCAAAGGTAAGTATTATTAAGTAATCGGTTGCAAAAAAGTGGAATTTGTCAAAAGAATTGCAGTTGGGTAAGAAGAGAACCATACCTGAAGAACAAAAAGGGGAAGCACGAAACCCTAGCTAACACGACGCACCGAGGAGAGCGACAGAAAACGTGTTGCGAGTCCTCGGTGGAGAGAGACGCGAAAGACGGGTCAGTGGTATTACGGTGATTTTTCGGAGTAGTGTGAGACTGAGCCCTAAAACCGAAAAGTAGAGAAGAAGGGAGGAAGGCGAGAGAGTAAAATATTTGAGTTTTGTGCAATTATTTTGAGTAATGAATCAATATAGCGGGCAAAATGAATAGTTTGAGTGGTTAATGAAATTTTTGTTGACTTCCTTTCCTAAAAATAAAATTTATTTAAAAATAAATTAAATTTTGCTACGGATTCATATTTCTGTCTCTAACTTGCAACGGAAATAAGTATTTCGTCTCTACATTTAGCTACGGAGTTTCCATTTCCGTCCATAGAAAAATCAGAAACAGAATATTATTTTTCCGTCGTTAATTTAGAAACGAATTAATTCCGTCTCTGATGTTCCTTTGTTATACAGCCGATTTATATCCTACGTGGCGCTCCAAAAAAACTCCCCTTTATATATTAAATTTTAACCCGTACGAATGTACGATGCACGAATATTTAAATTTATTAAGTTAAAATAAAATAAAACCTATATGCACCAATTGCTATATTTTTATATTAGATTAGAATAAAATATTTCCGTCGTTGCACGGGTTTTTATTAAAAAATCTGAATTATTAAATATGATATCTCCGGTTTTTCTTCAAACAACGTATTATCTATAATTCATACGAAGTATAATAAATTGGATGGTACTAAATTTTGATGCCAAGAGATACATATAAAATCAATCAAACCTATAAGTGACATTTAATAATTTTATAGGATTCCATTAAAAAAATATAATATTTTTGTTGAGTTGAATTCTCAAGGTTGAAACCTAAGTTAAGCCTTGATGTTAAACAACACTAAAATGTGTTTAATAATTGAAAGGTTTGCACATACTAAATACTACATATGTAGTAAACCTAGAGTATGATCGACAATTTCTTACGATTTTAAACCCTGCTTATATGGAGAACTATCATATATATAATTAATTAATAAGGAATGGAAAAATACTTAAGGTCTGTTTGGTAAGCTATTTCAGTTAGCTTAAATCATTAGGTGCTAATATGATAAGTCACCTAAAACAATTAGGAGTGTTTGGCAGATAGCTGAAATAAAATATAAGGTGGAAAAAGTGATTGATATTGAAACGTTAATCTGATTAACGTTTGAGTTTCAGCTCCTGATATTATTATTTTCTTTAAAAAATAATTGATAATAAATTCCTAAATAATTGATAAACCCCTAATAAAAGGTTATACGTCATTACGTTGTATTTCTTTGGGTAAAAAATATCGGCAGACTCGACTCTCTAGCACTCGGCAGTCGTATTGGGTATGTGATGCTTCCTTTTACTTCTCTATATATTTCTTTTTTTCTTATTGTTTTTCTTTGAGTTTGATTTTTGATGGTAAATTATATGATGAGTTGTTGTTAATTTTACTACTTTGATTCTTATCCTTTTTATTGTAAATCTAGATGTTGTTTTGGAGTTTTTGGGGTTCGATTATGGTTACAACTTGGGAATTGACGCAAGTAAAGGAACAAAAAATTGTTGATTACGGGAAATTGTTGCAATTAGATTACAACAAGGGACATTGACTCAATACAAAACTAAAAAAAAAAATAGAATTGGATTTGGGACATTAACGCAAGCACCTTAAGAAAATTGAGTACTCCCTGCAATTAGGCAAGCAATGAGGTTTTAGTGTTAAGGGGGTTATCATTCGTATAATATCAACTAACATTATAAAAATTATAATTCGTATATTTATTTTATTATTCTTACAAAAATAATAATTATAGATGTCAAAATATATAAAATGTCAATTAAACTACTAAAAGTTCCAGGTACTTATAAAACTAATTCTACCAAACAGACAATACAAACAGCTACCTTATCAGTTTCAGCACCTTATCAGTTTCAGGTACTACATTATTAGTTTCAGCTGCCTTATCAGTTTCAGCTCAATTTCAGCTAGTGTTGCCAAACAGAGCCTTAGTACTAAAATTTTAAACTTGTTAAGAAAGAAAGTATAGTTAATAGATTGCGCTACACATTCTTCTGGATACTTAGTAAATTAAAAAAAATATTAAAAAGAAAAACAAAAGTATAGAAGGAGAAACCAAACAAAACCAAAATAAACATATAGTTGAGGGAGCCACGATATATGATGACGCTCCATCCCCCGCGAGAATACAAACCCGAATCCCAACACTACACTTACACTAAAACTATGCTAAATCTAAATTATAAACAAATGCACACAAAACTAAAAAATCTAAAACTAAAAAAAACTAAAAACCTAAAAAAATAAATTAATAATATAATCAACAGAATATACAACTAATAAATCAAGAACGAACTAAATAAAACGTAACAATTAATAAACCATATACAATCTAAGCAATTTGTAAACAGTGAAGAAGGCACATTGGTCTATTTTTTAGGAATGTGTTTTTTGGTTGGGAAAAAACCGCATCCGGAATTAACACGTGTCATTACTGTTGTTTCTTTTAGTATATAGTAAAGTAATAGATAGATATTAGATTAGATTTGAATTAAATTTCATTTTAAATTTATTTTTTAATTACTTTCTAATCAAATTCTATCCTCTTAAAAGATAAAGAATCTAGAGCCTTATTAGTATTTTGGAGTACAAGAGTAGTAATCGCACGGCTATTCATCAGACAGATCACGACTGAAGCACAACCTCACCAACGTTTTTCTGCTAATCTCGTTTTCCCCAATCTCGCCTTTCTAGGTAAATTCCTTAATCTCTTTGTAATTTTTAATTTACTTCTACACAGGGAGTACTACGTATTTATATTTTTATTAAATTATGAATTTATGAGCATACAATTACGGATCGGAGTAGTACTTCTTAAATCCTTAAGTTTAGAGTTTGTATTTACCAAACGCCGTATTCATCTCATACTATTTCTCTGCAGTTAGGTTCGAATTCCTGTTCATCAGAGGGAGTATATAATTAAAAATAAATCATTATAATTAATTTATTGTATATTCTGATTAATCTTTTTTAGATAATCTAAAATCTAACTATTGCACGTTTAGTATTCTGTTAGGATTAGTATTTATGTTTCCTATCTTTGCTAGATTTTAATAATTATTCGCTATTTTTGTTATGTTTTTCAGAGCACTCCCATTAATGAGTAAAAAAAAAATCTCACCACTCTTTCTCTACCATTTTCTTACTCCTCCACATCATTTTTCTCACAAAATTTTTTTTTCACAAATTTGCATCCCATTCATGAGGAAAAAAATATTTCCTCACCACTCTATCTTCTACTATTCACTATACCCCACCACATTTTATTTCTCCAATATACTTCATCTATTATGTATTTATTTTAATGTTCATTCATTTATGTTAATTATTTAAATATTTATTAACACTTAATTAATTTTTTTTTTGGTAATTAAAATTAATGAAAATTTTGGTAATAATAATTTTTATACTCAACGTAATGATGTACTTTTTACCTTTTATGTCCAATAAATAGATTTAATAGAAAATAATTAATTAATGTAGATAATATATCGAAACACAACTTAAATTGCATTACATTACTTGAATAAGTTGAGCACTACAACATTTAGAACATATTACAGAGCGATTTCCTTCAATATTGTGTAAAGAACGTCAAATTCTCAAAATGTGCCACTTTTTAACTTAATTCCCACCATACCGTCCACGTCAGCATTAAAACCGGTCTTTTTTTTTTCAACCAAGCGACACTAAACCGCTATCTCAGGTAGCGGTTGACTTAAGTAAACCGCTATCTGAGATAGCGGTTTATAATCACGTACTATTTATAAATGGTAAAAAAAATAAAAATAACCGCATCAGCTAGGGGTCGAACCCACAACCTTCTGTTTAGGAAACAAACGCTCTATCCACTGAGCTACAAACACTAATGTTGATAAGTTAAATTTGGAAATGTTTATAATTAATATTAATAAATGGTTAAAAAGAAATAAACACATCAGGTAGGATTCGATCCCATGACCTCCTACGTAGAAACAACCCACTCTATCCACTGAGCTACAGACACAATTGATGTCACAAGAGGTTACTTCTAAATTATATTTCTATTTAAACTGTAATTCATATTAAAAATAATTTACAATTAAGTAAACCGCCATCTGAGATAGCGGTTATGTTTTAATGCAAACCGCTATCTGAGATAGCGGTTTATAACATTGAACCGCCATCTCAGATGGCGGTTTGCTTTAAAACGAAACCGCTATCTCATATGGCGGTTCAATGCTGAACCGGAAAAAAAAAATTATTTCTCTTTCTCCCTTGCTTACGTGGACGGTATGGTGGGAAATAACTTAAAAAGTAACGTATTTAGGGAATTATTGGATCTTTATGCAATATTGAAGGAAATCGCTCCATATTACATGGATGGACTAAAAAACTTCATAAAGCCGAAGTATAATATGTTAAAAAACATCTAAAACCATATTAAAATACGTTAAAAACATCATACAACCAAATTAAAAAAACGTTGAACATATCATAAAACCAAATTAAAAAACATTTAAGAATCTAAAGAGGCATTAAAATGATAAATCTTCTTCGGCATATGAGTTTAATTATTATTATTATTTGATCCATATTTTTCCCAAATGTGCTCGATCAAATCATGTTTTAGAGCGTCATGAATTCGGCTGTCACGCAAACGTCATGATTTTTTTTTTTTTTTTTATAAATTATTTTTGCCTAAAATAGCCGTTACAAAATATAATCGTTACAAAAAACAGTTCTTTTTTTCTATTGGCTAACAGTGACACGTGGCAGCGTGTGATTCGCAGCCACCACGCGCACAGTCAGCGTGAACAGTAAATTAAATTTTTTTTTTTTTTTTTTTTTGAGTTTACGTACAACTGCCAACAAAATTGAAAAAAAAAAAAAGATAAAGTAAGTGGGGGGCCCACTACCAATCCCACGCAGCTTCCTCACCGAAATCTCACACTCATATTTTTACACTGTTTCCTCGTGAGTTTTCTCGTGAGATTTATCTACACACTCATGATTTTTTTTTATCTCACCAAATAGTGTAGTAAATTCTCGTGAGATTTTTGGTTTTCCTCACCATTGGGAGTGCTCTCAATACAATTCAGATTAATCTTTAAAGTTTTTTTTTTTTTTTTTTTTTTTATGAACCATTAAGGTGTGTAATCAGTAATGGGCAATTGTCTCGTACACAAAGGACGTGCACCCTTGATAAACAAAGGGTGTGTAGACAAGGACCGAATTTCGCAGTTGCCGGAACACAATCTTATAAACAAAGGGTGTGTAGACAAGGACCGAATTTCGCAGTTGCCGGAACACAATCTTATAAACAAAGGGTGTGTAGACAAGGACCGAATTTCGCAGTTGCCGGAACACATGATCCACCAAATTCTATCATATGTTCCTGTAAAAGATGCTGGTCGAACATCTATTCTATCCAGGTACATGAGAACAGTATGCACTTCTTACAACATTTTCAAATTTTTGCATTATGATCACAACTCTTTTGCACTACAATTACTACTTTCTGGTGAAAGTGAAACCCCTGATATTTGTGAAATAAGGGACAAATTCATGGATTTTGTGGCTACTAACTTGGTTCGAATAAACCATGAAAAGTCTGCAGTATTCAAACTTAAATTGGATTTGGCTGTACTTGACGACGAGTTTGAACATGTTGATCGGTTAATGTATTTGGTTGGAAAAACTAAGGTTGACAAATTGTGTGTTTCTGTGCAAACAAAAGACTCTCGTTGGTATTGTAGGGAGGTGTTTGAGGGAGATTTATGTTACGAATTCCCCTACCAGGTTTTACTGGCTTCAAATTGGTTACAATCCCTTAGTGTTCGATGGTGCAAGTTTACAAGTACCAACCTTATTAGCTACAATGTCGGCAACTTTTCTTCCCTGCGACAGATATGGTTGTCACATGTTATGCTGGGTGATGAAGCATTGAGTAACTTAGGTATTTGTTGTCCAAATATTGAACATCTAGAGTTTGATGATTGCGCGTTTTGGTTTGAAACCCTTGAACTTTCGAAATTTCCTAAGCTAAAGAAGGCTTCTTTTAATGGTGGACCACAACATAGCAGGCTTCGTAATGTTAACAATACAGGAACTAACCAGCTTGAGAGTTTTCATCTTTGTATTTTTAATACGGAATGGGTGATCAATCCAGATAATACTTGTAGTAGTAATATCAAAAATCTCGAACTTTATTGCTCCGTTAACGTGCCTAGTCTGTTTGAAGACCTTACAACGACATTTCCACTCATTGAGAAAGCAAGTATTAATGGTTTAGATAGGATGAAAGCCTCTAATTATCATTTGAAGAGTTTAGATTTATCAATCGTTAATTCACTTAAGAAGATTTATGTAGATTGTCCAAATTTGAATGATTTCAGTTATTCAGGTTTGGTGTTGGAGGAGCTTTATATCGACTGTCCAAAACTAATTTACTTCCGCTATAGTGGGTGTAAGAAGATTCCAACGTTTATTTATCTTAACGTACCAACTACTATACAGAGGATACACTTTAATTTTAACGTGTGGTCTGGTATTAACTCGTCGTGGTTCATCAGCTTAAACAAGTTTGTAGAGATGATAGGAGTACACCAACATGTTTACCTACATCTTGATGTTTGTCGTTTGGAGTTGGTACGTGCAATAGTTGTTTCAGATCTTTGATTACTCAACTTTGAAAATCATTGGTGTTAATTAATGATGTGTTTTTTTGGTTTGGCTTTTGCAAGGCTGAATTTATTCTGGATGAATTTGAAGCAACTCAGATTTTCCAAAATAATGTTCACCTAGATCTGCGGATAATATACAGTTGTAACATACAAAATCCAGTTGCTCTTGTAGATGGCTTGATTTGGAGTATCCATCCGAGTACGTTGAGTATTGAGGGTGGTTGTTATGAATTTATCAAGGTAACACACTAACACATTACTCCCTCTGTTCCTGAATTTACATACAGTTTTTTTAAGGTTATGCATACAAACAGATAAGTTGTCACAAACAGTTTAAATAGGCGGTCATGTGCATGGCATGTGACAGTCAACGCCGGAAATTGGGTTTGATCGCCGGAAAATGGGTCTTGGTCCCTAGTTACAACAAAAAACATGATTTGGGTCCTATCTCACAACTTTTTTTTTTAAAAGGTCATTTGTCACAATTTTTGGATTATAAAAGGTCCTTTCTGACAAAAATTCCTAAATTTAAAAATAATACTCCCGTTCCTAAATGTTCTTCCTATTGCACATTTTACATCGTTAATATCTCTAGTTACGTGTTATCAAAAATTATAAATTTTTCATATTGTTCAAGTATTAATTGTGAGGAATCAAACAAGACACCCCCGTATGACTATGTTTTTTCTTATATATTGAACATAATTCAAAATATTCTTTTCAATTGTGAATAGTGTCAAAATTCCAAATGAGAAGAACATTAAAGAACAAAGGGAGTACGTATAGTAAGTGCAATGATATTGTAATATGGAACATAGTAAAAATAAAGGTATAACTCAGTTAGGAGAAACGAGAATAGATGTTAATTTGATTATTTGTGTTCCCTTTGGATTATCAGGACTTGTGTGGAAAACTAGGTATTAAAAAAAGTGAAGATGAATCATGTTGTGAGCAGCAAGAGTCATGCAGTAAATATTGGTGGCATAATATCAAAGACTTTGAAGTTAAGCACCAAGATAAAGACATGAAGGAGAAGTTGATATCTTTGCCTGAGCTGTACCAAGACTACCCAGATTACATACCTAGAAACAAGTCTTGTTTCAAATTTCAGTGGCGCTCTTGTATCAACTTGATTCAAAATTCCTTGATCCTACACTAATAATTATGGCAATGTACATGGAGTTTGGTTAACGCATAGTTACTTTTATTTTTCCGTTTGATAATTCTACTCTTTAGAAAAACAATGTGTGGAAGGAAATCGATTTTATGGTATGCTTAATGAGCAACACAAATTTTCAAAGAAATATATGAATTTGTCAGAGAATAAGACTTTTACAGTCTGTGTATCCTCCATTATCATACATTGTGTTACATGACAAACTTTCAAGTTGTTACATTCCTATCAAGTAATTAAAGATTTAGGGTGGGGATCCCTATAACCTACCGGCCTTCCCTCTTCTCCCAAGGGAGGCCAATTGTAATGGAGGCGCGATTTTCTAGCGTCTACACCAGTGGCGGAGCTAGGTAGGTGCAAGTGGACCCCCAAAGAAAAATTGGGAAATTTTTTTATAGCTGAGAGCTAATAGACCTTATATTGTAGGACTGATCTCTTAGGTTATACTACACATAAGAAACCGCGTACACTATGGGGATAATCGTAAGTGACCAGTCTTCTGAAACAACTGGACTCTTAGAGTTTTGAAAACTATGGGGATAATCCTAAGAGACCAGTATTTAGAAATAATCCGCCTCTTAGAATGTCGAATTAAGCACACAGCCTCTTAAATTAAGTTATTCTTTTCACCACGCATATGAAATAAGTAGAGAATAATTGTAATAATTTTGCAGGTACTTGATTGTAATATGAATATTTATTAATTTTAGGACTGTACATTTTTTTACTAATATATTGTGTTTGGTGGAAGATCATCAGACACAACACACTAAAAATCCTGGATACGTCACTGCCGACACCCCGAAAAAAAAAATCCTGGCTCTGCCACTGGTCTACACAGACTTCAAAACTAACCATAGCTCACAAAGACAACTGATCTGATCTTGGTGGTTGCCAAGCCATTCAAAACCAGTCTTCGTTGAGGAGAGATGTAGACCTTTCAATCGAATCACTCTTATGATTTTATGACGGATATTTAGTGATGTAGGTTTTTTCCGGATGATGATATGTACACGTTTCAAGGAAGTGTCTGGTACAGGCTGGCACGTTCCTCATCACAACATGCAAATCAAAAATATTCCCTTAAGCCGAAATCATTAGATTTTCTTCGTGACGCTCTAATAATTAAGCAAATATTATTATAACTAGTAATTATAAAGGTAATGTTGAAACGGATGTAGTACTTAGAAATAGTCCTACATGAATTGAAGAAATATCCAACCCCCACGTACATCTTCGGCAACCCATCCATCATCCGTAAAATTCTTCATCCACATCCTATCAATCTATCATCCACGGGTGATTCAGGTGGATCGGGTGTAAATCGGGTAAAATATATTTGAATAATATAAAAAAAACAACAACTTATAGTGACACATTTGCAATTAGGGATCATTAATCCATATATAGTACATGTGACTATTTTTCTTTTTCAAAAACCATAGCATGAATTTTACAATACTTTAGATTTATCTTTGTGTTATCATAGCAAGGGAACGCAATATTTTGTGTTACGCTTATGTCTAGTATAGTTTTATTTACAATAATAAAGATATTATGAAAGTGATGGATCGGGTGGTGGGTTGGATGCACCTTCATCCATATCCGACCCACTCGTCATCCATCCATCCATCATCCGTCATCCACTTATTTTCAGGTTTTAGTCCGTATAATCCGGATCGGGTGGTGGATATATACATCGGGTTCGGTTGAAATTGTCAACTCTATTTAAAACTTTAAGTTACATAGTATAAAAAAAGAAAAAGTAAAGTGCAACTATATTAATGCGAACGGTGCAATATTTTAAATAAAAAGTTCTACAATACGTACTCCCCCCATCCCTTTTTATTCTTTACTTTTTCTGTTTTAGATGTCTCATCTTAATGTTTACGTTTTGAATATTTCCTTTTAAATTGTTGCATAAATGTCCTTAATATTCTATACAAGTGATTATTTTAATCAACTAAATTTATTGGGGCACTAAACATTTCACACTTTCCCACTTAGACATTAAATCTTGTACACTTTCTCAATGTCATATTTTGGATGAAAATAAAAACATTATCAAGTAACGTAATTTGCATTGTTTAAATAATAATAAAAAAAAGAATTTTTATCAACATTAATTTGTTCTTAAATCGTGTACGTGATATCAAACGTAAAAGAATAAAAAGGAACGCAAGGAGTATTATAAGCACAATTGTTTTTCCCTTAAAAAGAATAAAAATATAAGCATGATGTTTATTAATGTATGATACGCAATTAAATTATCAACACTAGAAGGTTATTGGTACTCTAGGGGTGTAATTTAAATAAAAAAATTAAACAGTGAATAAGTCGTAAGGGCAAATGGGTAATATAAGTTACAAAAATACAAATAAATGAGGGAGAATTCAAATTGAACTTGTAACCTATTGTGCAAAGGCAGACTACCATCTTCCATTCTTCCCTTCTCTCACCTTCCTTTATTTGTTTTTCCACAAGAAAATGAGAAACGTTAACCACTACGTATAAAGAAGTACGGAGTACTACTTCGTACCTCCTTTTTTTTTTGTTTTTTTGTTTTTTTTTTTTTTTTTAATCCTATTTGAAGATAGATAATTTTTTTACCATGGGTATATACAACAAAAAAAAACATAGTCGTCTGTTAAATTTTGTTAGATTTGACCTGTAGTTCAAAATATTATTTTTTAACTTTTTATAACATATAGTTGAAAATATTATGTTTCACTGTATGCATTGGAAATTGTGCATAAATATAAATGAGACGCATAAAATGAAAAGGATGTAGTATATTCCCCGTAAAAAATTAACAATCACAAAGTTCATGAAACTATCACACGACAAAAACTGAAAACATAATCTTAAGATAATTTAATTGACTGCAATTCGAATAACCCCCCCCCCCCCCCCCAAAGTTACACATTCGATCCGTAAGAGCACATAAAATCCGTAAAAATATTATTTAATATAACTCAGACCGATTAGACTTTGCTTGTCTGTAAAGCTGTAACTCTGTAACTGATTGTAGACCCGGTTTGACAACCGTACTTATTTTAGTTATTTGTACCAATTAGTAATTACTACTCCGTAATATAAAGCCCAATGAACAATGGATATTCATATTCCTTTATTAGCCCAACTACTGTTTACGTTTATGTACTTGGTTTATCACTTTATCCGTCATTCACGGTTTTTACAAAAATATATAAATTAAATAGATATAAAAGTTCAACAAGCGGGGATAGCTCAGTTGGGAGAGCGTCAGACTGAAGATCTGAAGGTCGCGTGTTCGATCCACGCTCACCGCAATTTTTGAACTTTTTTTTGGGCACATTTTTAAATTTCTAATTTTTTTTTAAGATTTTGCTTTTAAGCAAATGTTACTCCCAAACAATTTTGATTAATATTACTTTTGACAATAAGGTGTAATCATCCTACAAATTTTTTTAGATTTTGCTTTTAAGCATATGTTACTCCCAAACAATTTTGATTAATATTACTTTTGACAATAAGGTGTAATCATCCTAATAAGGTCAGAGGCGAGTCCTGTCCGCAACCTTTCCACTTTATTTGAAATTTTGATGAAATCCACACTAGTTAATGTTTGGAAAAAAAAAATGTTTGGACAAGAGACTAGCTATGTTTAGACACGTATAACGACGTCTAGGATCCCTTAATTCATTCTACGACATGATAGATGAAGTACCATCTAGGAAATTTCTTTAAAATATTATTTTGTCATTAGCTAGCCTAGTACGATCTTGAAATTTATGATCAAGTTATGTCGTCTACCTTAGAATCATTTATGTCACAAAAAAATTCCAAAGAAAAACACGACTATTGTAAATTAGAGTTGATCCGTGGGGATTTCAGCCCGATAGAACCCTTCATCTAACCTTCTAAGAACAAAAATTTTTAATAAAAAGAAATTGACCTACCAAACACTTGTGAACAACACGTTTGCATGGTAGCTTCCTCAGCTTTGGAAGTAACCAACAATCATACAGAACATAACACAAGCGTTGTCAACTTACCATGCATATGTTCGTACGTATGTCCACCTATATAAAAAAAATCAAGACATAATAATCTGATTATCACTCCAATTAAACAATCTATCATCCAATAATACTATAATAGTCAAACATAATTAACCTATTAAGAGAAGATGAGCAAGAACGTGAGCTTGATCCTGCTAGTTACTCTTGTGGTTGCGGCAACCACGGCCCAACCCGGCAAGGGTGTGGGCCCAATGGCCGCCTGGGTAACGGTCTCCGCTACCCTTGTTTATGACATTCCCATTTCAAACAACCCAAGGGTTGATGAGTTTCCTAGGGTTGTTGATGTTGCTGAGGTTGATCAAAACAATGGCGGCGGTGGTGGTGGCGGCGCGGTTACTTGTTGGAATGTTGATCAAATTTGCAACCTTGTGACACCGTGTTGCGCCGGGCTGTGGTGTGACAACAACTCTATTGTTATACTTGGGGTATGTAAAAAATCAAACGACGTTAATTAGTCCATCAATGCAACAAGGCTACATGCAACCGTTGCATCCAAAATAAATTAGTTATTGTATGTGTGATGTACTTGTAGTCTTGTGTACTAGTTAAAAAAATAAAAAAATAAATACTCTGTATAAAGTAGGCTTTTGGTTCGTACAGTTATATGAGTTCGAATAAGAAATGAACCTATGATGGTATGAGGTGTGAAACTTCATTACTAATATCATGTGTTTGTTTATATCCGAGAATGAATATATATATTTTTCTTTTTTTTGATACCTGAAGGTTTAGTATGAGTTATACTCACCTCCCCTTAGGACTTCTAAATCTTATACCTTGTGAATTTGAGGTATAAGTTTAGAAAACCAAACACAGTGTATAGGTTTTGCCTTCTATTCCAAACCTATACCTCATACCCAAAATTCCTGAACCAAACACCATCTAAGAGATTCATGTGGTTTATTTATTTATATAATAATGTCTATGTTTGAGTAGGACGTATTAAGGAGTAAAGGGAGTATGAGATCGATAGATGACTAGATGAGTATGAATTGGATTGGAAGATCCACATCGATTAATTCTATATCTTAATTTTTTAATTCTGAATCTCTTCGCGGCATTAGAAGTAGTGTCTTCTCCGATCCTTCAAAAAATCAGAAGCTATTTGAGTTCTAGCTTGTAGTATTGTCAATTATTCTCTTGTATAATTCCTTCTTTGAAGATTAATTATTGAAAATTAAGTTAAAGATTGATTTCGGCCTATAACTTAATCAGTATATTCGGAGTAAATTGTAAATTTTAGCAAAATAAATGACTAATACAATTTCAGATATAAGATAAAAACGTAATGCGAGTAAAAGAATTTGGCAATTACAAAGCAATCTTCTTCAATATTTTTGCATGTCCCACCTTTGTTTTTTAAATATACTATCATGTAACAAATAAATATTTTTGCATGTCCCACCTTTGTTTTTTAAATAGACTATCATGTATCAAATAAGATAAGTAGCGGGGATAGCTCAGTTGGGAGAGCGTCAGACTGAAGATCTGAAGGTCGCGTGTTCGATCCACGCTCACCGCATAATTTTTTTTTTATTCTCTTTCTTTTCCTTTTTTTTTGGGTTTTTTATTTTTAACAATTAACCCTCCGTCCCTTAATATCCGCACCGTTTTGACTTTTTACAGAGGGAGTATAAGATTTACCGCGTTCATCTATTTTAAAGACTAAAAAATATAGGGTGCAGGACTTGCAATTTTGACGTTTATTGAGTGCAAAGCGACTTGTAATTTTCTTGAGTATATTTTTAATTGTCAAACATAAACAAAATCGAGTATATAAATAGAGGGAAAATCAAAACGTTACAAATAAAAGAAAACGAAAAGGTAATTTGTAGAAGATGACCAACTTTTGACAACCCATTCTTTCATATAATGTTAATCTATGTTCTTTGTATAAATTATAGCGACACATTTAACTTGTACCGGGTACATCATAGATCTCATTATTTTTTCTTTAACGAATAAGGAAGAAGGTTAATTTGCTGCTCATACTTTCCCTTATGGTTGCAGTAAGCCGGCAACCAGGGCCGGTCCTGATATTTTCGGGCCCGGAGCAATTGTCAGTGAAGAACTCTTATATATAATGAGAGCTTATTAAAATTTGATATTTGATGGGTCCAAACAAAATATTAGTATAAATAATTTCAACTCCTTAAAGAATACTCCCTCCGTCCCATAATATAGTGCCTGTTTGACCAAAATCACGGTTATTAAGGTAAAGATAACATTGATAATAAAAACAATAATTATTTGTACTTTCAAGATAAAGTACATGTTAGTTGGCTTTTATGGAGAGAGAAATTAGAGATTAAATGTGTGTACATAATTATTGAGGATAAGGCAGTTATCCTATATGATAGAATATCGAATATAGTAGAGTTATGTTATAACTAGGCTATATGATATAAGATAGAAGTGTATATGAATTAGGAAACCTATGAAGAGTAGGAGATCTAGTTTGTATTATAAATAGAGGCGTATGCCCACGTATAACAAAACACAATACAAAACACAATATTATATTTTCCCTATCAATAATATATTTTGACATGGTATCAAGAGCAAGGTGAGATCTTGGGATTAATTACAAAAGTTTCACCCTGCCGGTGGGTTGAAAAATTAGACCCACCGGTGGGATTCATAAGTGCTTATACAAAAGTAAGGTTTTTGTAAGAGTTATTCAATTATTTCCGCTGTGCAATATATACTAATATCATGTTTGATTTTTGTTTTCCGTTGTGAAACAAAAATAAAGTTTCTCTTTTGTTTCTCTTTGGGATGTGTGATATTTTATTCGATCGGTCTTAATATATGGTTGATGATCGAATACGAGGTATGTTGGATGTTCAGTAAGTGGTAATAGGTTGTCATTATTTATCGGTTCTCCATATGTCGTAAGATATGGACGGTTTTTCATGTGTCGTAAGACATGGACGGTTCTCCTTCTGCCGTGAGAGAGGTTTTTCATATTGATATTTTTTTTCTTGTACGAAACGACAGGACTCCTTGAAACGACAGGACTCCTTGACACGACAAGGCAGGCATATAACAATTTTTCTCTTGTACGAAACGACCGGACTCCTTGAAACGACAGTAACGACATGACTCCTTGACACGACAAGGCAGGCATATAACAATTTTTCTCTTGTACGAAACGACCGGACTCCTTGAAACGACATTAACGACAGGACTCCTTGACACGACAAGGCAGGCATATAACAATTTTTCTCTTGTACGAAACGACCGGACTCCTTGAAACGACAGTAACGACATGACTCCTTGATACGACAAGACAACCATATGACATTTTTTTCCTTGTACGAAACGACAGGACTCCTTGAAACGACAGTAACGACAGGACTCCTTGACACGACAAGACAAGCATATGGCATATTTTTTTTATTTCTCCAATCGCAACGTTCGTGAAACTGCCGTTCCGATTGCGGGAGGGTATTGAGGATAAGGCAGTTATCCTATATGATAGAATATCGAATATAGTAGAGTTATGTTATAACTAGGCTATATGATATAAGATAGAAGTCTATATGAATTAGGAAACCTATGAAGAGTAGGAGATCTAGTTTGTATTATAAATAGAGGCGTATGCCCACGTATAACAAAACACAATACAAAACACAATATTATATTTTCCCTATCAATAATATATTTTAACAATAATAAATAGACCTAAAAAAGACAAAAATCAAGCACATGGATTGAATAAAAGTTAAATAGTACAATTTGCAAAGTAAAAATTCTGACTTTTTTAGGACAATATTGGAATTACAATTAGTGCATGAGGGTATTATGGGTAAAAATTAATTGTTTAAAATAGAAATAGGCACATCATTTAGGTACACCATTCTAGGAAAACATGCACTATATTATGGGACGGAGGGAGTACAAGAATAAGGATTACTGTATTTGTAAGAGCTGGTAACAAATCCGTTTACATAACAAAATGTTGCTAGCAGTTATCTTGTTCACTAAATACTTCTATATCAAAGGATCCCTCCTATAATACCGAAATTCGACAAGAAATAATAGGTATATAACTTGTTGACAAAAAAAATTTGCTCTTTGTAAGGCATGTAAAGAACCTATAACTACCAAAATTGAATCTGATGCATCCAGTAGTTGTTAACGAAATAGGTAAGTTCATACTGACCAACTCTACAGCCAAATTAATGAATTATCTGCGAACTCGAAGCAACTCAACATCCATTGTTAACCATGAGTTTGGGGGTACGAGATTCGTGCCCTCACTTCCGTATCTACAGAAATATGCCAGAAACAGTGAGAAATACCCCCAAAGAATATAATGAGCTATTAGTTAAATAACATCACACATAGTAACATAGTATAAGAAATGTTACCCCAATTCCGGCGGTATTTGAAGCCTTCTTTTACCACCAACTTTCATACCTAAAAAAACATAATGTAAGATATCAGCACAATAGTCATTTTGAAGGGATGTTTTAAAGTATGTTGAAGAAACAGCATAAAGAAAACCAATTTAGAAATGTTTGGATTTTAAAATTAAAAAACGACTCATGCACTTACCCTCTACTCCAAGATCAAGTCCACCCATAACACAACCTTCCCCTGGAAGACATTAGAAACAAACGTTATCAATTGAGAATTTGAGACTGTTAAGAAATCAGTTCATAATATGAATTTCATACCAAGGCGAAATTTCAGAGGTTTTTTTCCAGCAGTTGAGTCAAAAATCTGGCTCCCTTTTTTCAGTCTACCAGTATAATGAATAGTGACCTGAAACCAGTATTTAGTCAGTAATTTATCCAAAGCAGCCACACTAAATGATACTGTAAAAAAGAAGAAAATGGTTATCAGACTCGCCTTCTTTCCCGAGGATGCTACTTTTCCATCTTCTTTACCAGCCTCTAGCTCCTTAATAATCAAGCCACCTGAAATTGTCTTTGTATTGCATTTTATTTTCCCATCAGTCTCATTCTCTGCTACACTTGAAGTGTTTAAGGCTTCATTCTCTTTACTATTCTTTCTTTTCTTCTTCTTAACCTTTTTTACTTCAGATTCCTGATCATCAGTTGTATTTTCAGAAACACGCCTCTTTCTGCATGAAGATTGAAGGCAAGTCGGAATCTTAAAGAAAATCAGATCTGAGAAACATCTATCATAGATAACAAGCAAAAGCCATGGAGCAAAAGACAGATACTGCACTAGAGAGATGTACTGAAACTCTGAAAGGTAAAAGTAAATTCTAGCACATACAACAATTACGAGGCATGGGAGCAGGCAACGATGTTCAGTGATGAGGACTTTTTCCTATACAGCACAACTATCATACAAAACGAATTAATATTTCTCAATCTAAAAATCTTCATTGTTAGTTCGTAACCATCAACATTTTAATCTCCATTCTGCTTAAGAGTTAAGAGGCTTTAGACTAAATTGCAACTCAATGGCCTATACAGATCTGATTAAAAGAAATACAGATTAGCATGCCAAGATTGCCAACATAGGCTGCATCATACCAATTTATAGTTTATACCTAAATAGGGCAACAACCAACATGTGTCTGGTATAAGTACATATCCAAGTATTTGACCAACTGTGGATTGAAATTCGGAGCACGGGGACTTTATCCTGAAATTGGACAAAAATGCATGGCTTTCCTGAAACACAGTCTAATGTTTTCATTTTGCATGTACCTTAGTATACTTTGGATTTACTTGAGTAGTTGAGTGGTTATTGTAAAAAATAATGTGCCTTACCTAGCAGCAAGCATAATTTACATTACTTCTTTCCTCTTCTCATTATATACTACTTCCTCTACTGTATAGGGTACAACATACTGATGGGTCCAATAAAAATATGCAGTCAAGAACATGTAACCAAACCCACAAATGGACTTGTATATTCTGGTACTCGAAAATAAATCTTACTAACCTTTTTAAATCTTGATCACCCATTTTAGCATTTGCACACAGTGAAGAGACAGCAGTCTGATCTTCTTTCTCACTTTCACAAATGGGATCACTGGTTGTGTTCTGTTGACAAATAGCTCCATCATCTTCAGAGTCACTCAATATAAATGTCTTCTTAAGGCGCTTGCGACTGCCTTTTCTGTTGCCAGATTTCTTCTTTTTAACTACAGGAGGAAAATAAAAATCAATTTGTCTCTTTCAACATAGAAATGGACAGCAGACTATATCACATAGAAACCATGTAAATATGAAGAACATTTCTGTGACAGCACTTACAAGGACTCAAATTAAGCAAGTACACAGATCAAAACATGTTTCTTTGTGCTAGCTGGCATGTGCAAGTGTGAGTGTGGTTTGAGTCATTCCACAAAAAGGGAAAAAAGAAGCAACAAGATCGAAGTTGTTTACCACCCATCACTCAAAATAACATTAATCAGAATATTTCAAGCATTTTTAAAATTCAAGACTTAAAATACGGCTCACTTCAAGACACATGGACAACACCACTATAGGATCGAATCAAGGATGCTCTTATGCGGTGGCAAACGTTTATCAATTATCATGTAAAATGGAGTACACAATGGCTTCAAATTGCGGAAAATATATATCTTGTAAGGGAAAAAATCAATTAAAGCAGTATATAAAGTATTCATAATCCATATCCAAAAGGAGCCATAAATAAAATGACATTATATACTCAAAAAAGAACTAACAAGAATGGAACATCATTATACCAAACAGAAGGAGAACACCAAATAACCTACTTTCATCGCTAGTCGAAGGTGACGGAGCAAACACTTCTGGATCACTATCATCAATGAAGCTATCCTCTTCATAGTCATCTTCAACACTAAAATCTTCCGTGTCGGACTCTCCAACATCTTCACCGTATGATTCACTTACACAACCGTCAATGGAAAACAAACAATGTAAAGACACATTCCTTGAAGCATCAAATAGAAGGAAAAAGGGGTAGCATGAAGCATAATAGTTTAATATATCTTACATGAAGAGCAACAAAACTAGAAGCTCCATGCCGTCACAGGCTCCACCTAATAGGTTCTAAATTAAAACTCGATACACTACGAGAGTTAACGCTGTCCAACTGTAATACATACATCAACATTACACCAATCCCTCTAAATGTGTGTCTTCCCTAGTGGGTGAGGGTCAGAAGTACGTATGATTACCCTTCAATAATAGAGAGTCTTATTTCTCAAAAAGATACAACTGAAACAAAGGAATAGGAAAGAGTACTACTCTGGACTCTTGAGACATTACAAAGAAGTCCAGAGCAAAAAAATGACCATTTTCAAGCCTTGAAAATCTTTTCAGGAATGGACGGTTAAAATAACAAACAAACAAGGATAACCATGTGATGAAATTGGTGAAGCATCATTAGGCCATAAAAGAACAGAATTTAACATTGTAGAAAAACTCAAGCTAGAAGATAAGAATCAACATTCTGGGCATTAGCAGCAACATATTTAAGCAAGACTAAATTGACTACGAGAACCTAAATATCACAATAAATGAGTCACATACACTAGACTTTCAAGCATAATCAATTTTACATAATTGGCAAGCTCTTATCAGCTATTTGAATATGTCTTATGCACTGCTAACCATTTTAGTTAAAGAGTAAAACAATAAATGAGAAACCATGAAAGCTAACACATATCACTTGAGTTTAACAACTATGTCAATACAATCAATTTTAATGCTTGGCTCTTAAGTTTAATCTTCTTCATAATTTAATGGAGTAACGCTTAGTTAGTTGCAAGGCAAAGAGCGGGTTAAGTTCACAAAGCTTGTCGTGTTTTGGAAGCACAAGAAGTAGACACACCTCATTCATCCGTAGAATACTACCAGAGTACCAGCGTGATGAAGACTGTGATCTGATTATTCGCTTATTCCTAATTCACATACCTACTGACCTACTAGCTAACCAAAGGCATGTCCACAAAACTCAACAGTATTACAAGTTTACAACCCCAAAAAAATGTCTTTCAAATGATTGTTTAAGAAAGGATACGACTCATCATCTCCAATCAAACTCGGTCGAGCACTGCCTACATAGTATCCGCTAAGGTAGACACTACGCGGACCGATAACAGATAAAGTGACTTCATCTGCTTCATCAAACTCGGCTTCCAAATGAAGGAACTCGGCTTTATCAGGCAGTAAAACGCACAACATAACAGGAGTCTTCTTGCCCACATTGCACTGAACATAACTCCTACTGTTAGAAGACCCCATCCCTAGTGTAGCCTACAAATACCCAACAGAATAAGAATGAAAAATATCCATAAACTTTATATATTTGCAACATTCTGCTTTAATCATGTAAAAAGTTGAGGAAGTTTTACCTGGCTTATTCGGAGTCTTCCACAAGATTGATTAGGGGAAAGAGTAAATGGCTTTCCTGGTTTAATTTCAACTCCTACAAACAATCCCAATTCAGTAAAAATTACCCACAAATTAAATCAAAATTCGTGTATAGAAAAGTATGTCTCCAATTAAACCGCCATATGCGCAAGACCGCTGATGTTAGCTTAAAAAAAAAAACTATCTGAGTAGAAGATATAACTATTTGATTAGAAGGTATACTTGTTTGATTCTATTGGAGAGTGTAATTAATAATTGTATAATATAACCATTTGATCATATTGAGTAGCTATTTGATTGAAAATTATAACTATTTGATCACGTTGAGTAATTATTTAATCACATTGAGTAACTATTTGATTAAAAATTATAACTATTTGATTAAAAATTATAACTATTTGATAGTCTTATGTAAGTTTTTGTATACAATCAAACATTCTCCTCCTTATGACACTAAATATTTATTAAGGACAATTACGTATTCTGCTATATGCTTTACATTTTATTAGCCTTAGTCCATGTCAGCAGTCCTAGGAGAATCCTCATAGAATTTGCTGTAATGAGCTGTAGTTTGTCTTTACTGTTTTATTGTTTTCAGTGTTTTGTCCTGTAGCTAGGATATACTTCCTCCGTCTTTTAATACTCGCAACGTTTGTTAGTTTCACGCATGCCAATGCGCAACTTTGATCATTTATATCTTAAATTCTCTTTATGCAAAAATTATAAAAAGTTGATATTTTGAAAATACACATTGAGACGAATCTAACAAGATCCCACATGACTATGTTTTATCTTATATAAAAAGCACTAAGAATAGTCAAAGTAGATTATATGAATAGTGGCAAAAGTCCAAACGTTGCGAGTATTAAAAGACGGAGGAAGTATAATGTAAGGAAAGGTGAACGTTGGAGTTTAGGGTTGAAGCAATAACAATAATCATTTGGCAGCCACCTTTCTTTCTCATCTCTCTCTTCTGCATTCTTAAAAGCTCAGAGTTTTGCTGCATTCACACTCATAAATTCAGACTGATTATTCACAGAATAATTCAGTTCTCATGGTATCAGAGCCACTGAATGTGAGCTAAAATTGAGTATTCTGCTTTAAGCCCTCACAATATCAAACAACACTCTTAAAAATCGAGCCTTTCTCTTCCTCTCATCCAATTTTTCGGAATCTAACTTTTCTGAAGAATCTATCTTTCCCAAAAATCTGATCTTTTTCCCTATTATTCTTCTAAGATGTCTAAATACAGCTTCTCTGACATCCAAAATCCACTTTTCTTACACCCTTCTGATAGTGCTTCCTCAATAGTAGTAGATAAGCTCCAAGGAGCTGCAGATTACAGGTCATGGAGAAGGAGCATGGAGATAAACTTGTCATCAAAAAGAAAGCTGGGATTTGTCAATGGAGACACTGTCAAAGAAACAACTGATGAGGTAAAATCTGAACTTTGGGAAATTTGCAATAATATGGTGGTTGCTTGGATACATCACAATGTTTCACCTTCAGTTAAGAAGTCCATATTATATGTGAATTCTGCCAAAGATATATGGAAACAACTTGAAACCATATTCTCTTTGACAAATGGCTCTAGGAAATACAAGTTAAACAAAGATCTCTATGAGACTAGACAAAATTCTGCCTCCATAAATGAATATTACACTTCTTTATCTATGATATGGGAAGAACTAGAATGCATGAATTCTTTGCCTGTGTTGAATACTACTAATGCTGATATGAAAAAGTTTATAGAAGCTATAAACCTTCAAAAGGAAGAGTCTAAACTCTTTCAGTTCTTAAATGGACTAGATGACATATATGGTCCACAAAGAAGTCAGTTGCTCATGATGAGCCCACTTCCAACAGTAGAGATAGCATGTTCAGTCCTACAACAAGAGGAATCACAAAGGGAGGTGTTAAAAACACCTAAGTATGAGACTGAAATGTCAGCTATGTTTAGCAAGAATCAAGGTGACAATGTGGTGATATGCAAGGCATGTGGAGGAAAGGGTCACAGTGCTGAAAAATGTTGGACAATCATAGGATACCCAAAATGGCACTCAAGACATGGGAAACAAGTGCAAAAAGGTTCTCAAAGAGAACAACCGGGAACTTCCTCTGGTAACAAGTGGAATAACAACCGGCAAAGTTACCCTAGAATGGCTGCAAATGTATCTCAGGGGGAGCCTGGACTGCTGTTCACTCAACAACAACTAGATCAACTAGTTAAGTTGTTGCCAACTCTCACAACAAAAGCAACAATTAGAGATTCAGAGACAGATGAAGAGATTGATAACCATTTCTCAGGCATGATATCGTGCTTCCATGTTACTGGATTAACGGATGAATGGATTATTGATTCGGGAGCATCTGACCATATGACACCATCTCTAAGTAAGTTGAGTGAGGTGGTACAGGTACAAAACTCTCCTAGAATCAATCTTCCCACAGGTGACACAACAAAAATCACACACATGGGTAGAACTAGTGTAGCACCTGGTCTGACACTAAAAAATGTGTTGTGCGTGCCAAATTTCAAACACAACTTGCTATCTGTGCAGAAACTAATCAAGGATGGAAATTGTGAGGTTCAATTCTTCGCTAGGCACTGTGAGATAAGAGACAGTTCTACAAAGGAAGTGAAAGGAATAGGCCAAGCCAAGAACGGTCTATACTACCTGAATACAAAAGAGAATGCCTCACACAAAGCTACTTGTCTGGTTAGCCAAAAATTACCCGAACTCCACAAAAATCCTCTAAACTCACCCAAAACCAAACCTGATCAGTTTGCCCTGTGGCATCACAGGCTTGGACATGCTTCCTTGTCAAAGTTACAACATATTGATGTTGTTAAACCTCACATCCAAAACACAAACCCTATTTGCATCACATGTCCTATGTCCAAATTCACCAAACTTCCTTTTCAACTGAGTTTTTCCCATGCTTCTGAACCTTTTGAACTGATACACATGGATATTTGGGGCCCGTATAGAGTGTGCACCAGAGGAAAATACAGGCATTTCATGACCATAGTTGATGATCATACTAGATCTACTTGGATCTACCTGTTGCAGTTCAAATCTCAATCTTTGAGTACTCTTGAAACATTCTTGAGTTATGCTAAAAATCACTTCAAGAAATCTGTAAAATTTCTGCGATCAGATAATGCATTGGAATTCGATGATGAAACGTGTAGAGCTTTCTTTGCACAAAACGGGATAATACATCAAACTTCCTGTGTTAAAAGGCCACAACAGAACGCAAGAGTTGAAAGAAAGCATCGGCATATCTTAGAAGTGTCAAGGGCCTTGAGATTTCAAGCTGCTCTGCCTCTTATGTATTGGGGAGATTGTGTCATGACAGCAGCACACATTATAAATAGGCTTCCTGTACAAGTCTTGCAGAACAAAACTCCATATGAAGCGTTGCACAAGAAGGAACCTGATTATAGTCACTTAAGGGTGATGGGATGCCTAGCATTTGCTAGCAACCCAGAACAATCTACAGACAAGTTCTCTCCTAGGGGAGTTCCTTGTGTCTTCATGGGATATCCACCAACTCAGCGAGGGTTTAAACTTCTTAACCTTCTCAATATGCAGATGTTTGTTTCGAGGGATGTCACGTTCCATGAAGAAGTGTTCCTATTTCACACCAACACAGATCAAAACTACATGAAACCTATTCCTAACCCGAAACCAGAAACAACCAAACCTGTGTTTGCTCATGATCATTACTGGTTTGCTAATGATGAGATAGAACGAGAAACTGAAAGTCAGGATACTCCTCAACCTTCATCACCTACGCAACCCATTCAGTCTCTATCTCCTATGCATCAGTCACCACATCTATCTCCTACAGTGGTGGAGGAACCTAGAAGAACAACCAGAAATATCACTCAACCAGGTTGGATGAAAGATTACAAAGTTCAAATGCCTTCAGCTAACTTTGCCTCGATATCCGACATTGCTGATGCTATTCTAGAGCCAACTTTCTTCTGTTTTCTCTCTAAGATCATCAACTCTAAAGACCCTATATCATTCAAAGAGGCTGTATCACAATCTCAGTGGGTTGTAGCCATGAACAAAGAGCTAGAAGCTCTAGAAAAAAATGATACTTGGGATGTCACGACACTTCCACTGGGGAAGACTGCAATTGGATGCAAATGGTTATATAGAACCAAATTCAACTCTGATGACAGTGTAGAAAGGTACAAATCCAGATTGGTTATACTTGGATGCAATCAGAGGTACGGGGAGGACTATGCTGAGACCTTTGCACCCGTTGCTAAGATGACTACTGTTAGAGCTGTATTGGCAGTTGCAGCAATGCAAGATTGGTACACATTCCAAATGGATGTGACCAATGCTTTTCTCCATGGAGATTTGCATGAATGTGTGTATATAAAAATGCCTAAGGGTTATACTCACTTTGGGAGCAGAATTGAGCTAAATACAGAAGCTAAAAAACCATCATCCACAACAGTGTGCAAACTGAAGAAATCCCTATACGGCCTAAAACAAGCTCCTAGGCAATGGTTTTCTAAACTGTCACTTACTCTGGTGGAATTTGGGTACAATCAATCTAAAGCTGACTATAGTCTCTTTACAAAAACTCGACACGACAACATAACACTGATCTTAGTGTATGTTGATGATCTCTTGATATCAGGAAATTCCCTAGAAGAAATTCAGAAGCTGAAAGACATGTTAAGTCATGCCTTCCTCATGAAAGATCTAGGAGAGCTAAGGTACTTCTTGGGTTTGGAAATTGATAGATCCTCAACTGGCTTCTTCGTATCACAAAGGAAATACACTCCGGACCTTCTCAAAGAATACAACATGATGGATGCTAAACCACTTCAGCTTCCCATGGATCCTAATCTGAAATTGACACCTGATAAAGGAGATATTCTCCCCTCACCAACTGCATACCAGAGGTTACTTGGAAAATTGATCTACCTGACAATCACAAGACCTTGACATTGCATTCTCTGTGCAACTATTAAGTCAACACATGCACCAGCCTACAACGGTTCATATGCAAGCAGCCAAGAGACTCCTCAGATATCTGCTTGGCACATACTCGCAAGGCATATTGTTTGCTTCTACATCAGCTGCATACCTCGCTGCTTATTGTGACAGCGATTGGGCAAGCTGCCCTATATCTAGAAGGTCGACTTCAGGCTACTGCATATTCCTCGGTCAATCACCAGTCTCATGGAAAGCAAAGAAACAAACGGTGGTGGCCAGATCAACAGCTGAGGCAGAATATAGGTCCATGGCTATCACAACATGTGAAGTCACTTGGCTCAAAACTCTACTCAAAGACCTAGGCCTAAAACACCTACCTCCAACAATATTGAAGTGTGACAACGAAGCTGCATTGGCAATAGCAGCAAACCCGGTCCTGCATGAGAGGACAAAGCACCTTGAAATTGATTGTCACTACATTAGAGACAAGATTCAAGCTGGAGAAATCATCACTGAACATGTCTCTTCTACTAATCAGGTTGCTGACATCCTCACCAAAATCCTACCAGTTAAACAACATCAAAAACTACTCAGCAAGTTGGGAGCTTCTTCTACTACATCACTCCCAGCTTGAGGGGGAGTATTAAGGACAATTACGTATTCTGCTATATGCTTTACATTTTATTAGCCTTAGTCCATGTCAGCAGTCCTAGGAGAATCCTCATAGAATTTGCTGTAATGAAATGTAGTTTGTCTTTACTGCTTTATTGTTTTCAGTGTTTTGTCCTGTAGCTAGGATATATAATGTAAGGAAAGGTGAACGTTGGAGTTTAGGGTTGAAGCAATAACAATAATCATTTGGCAGCCACCTTTCTTTCTCATCTCTCTCTTCTGCATTCTTAAAAGCTCAGAGTTTTGCTGCATTCACACTCATAAATTCAGACTGATTATTCACAGAATAATTCAGTTCTCAATATTGCAATCAGAAACACCCCATTTCAAAACCTACCAATCAATCACAATACAGGAAAAAACACATCAATATAATAATTAACTAAAAAAAATAATAACTTATTATCTTCTGCATTCCAAAATCATGCAAACAGATAAACCCTGTTATTTTAATTGCCAAATAGTTGTAATCCTAACACTTATAAAGCTTCATACTTTGATTACTATTCACCCAATAGTGCATTTACGTGCATGCCCCTCATTTCCTTCTTTGTTTTATTTTGTCTTATTCTTAATAATAGAGCGTTTACGATTTCACCCTTCCATTGCTATACAAAATGTATTGTTTTGGGTATAATTGCCTATATATTGTACCTTCGAACTATCAATTAAAATGCATATGGTTTCTATTTCCTGTTACATGTAAATCCAACATCTAACTTTAACATATCATTTCTAGCTTTTACCATAAATGGTAAGTTACTAGCTTTTAAGTAACATTTTTACAAAAATAATTTTGTATACCTTCGGGGATCGTGCGCGCTATCCAACAACTAGTTTCATAAAAACTTCAAAGATTAAATCCAAAACAAGAGACAAAAATGAGAAAACTAACCCCAAAAAGCCATGTCTGCGGGGAAATAACCTCTTCAGCTCCCACTCTGCAACTGAGAATTTTGAAAAAAAACAAAACAAAAAAGCCTAAGGCGATTTCCCTTCCTGAGATGAACAATACCACTTTAAATTTTTTAATTTTTTTTGGAAACAACACCACCTTTAACGGATTAGGTCTAATTAAGGCGCCCTAAACTGACGAGAAGTTGAGGAGAGCAGTAATTTGGGTATGGGTGGTCGAAAGTTTGGTGATTGGCGAAAGTTTATGTTAATGGCGGTTTTGGCGCCAATTCGCCTATGTCTCGTGGAGAGGGGAAGAGGGAGTAGGGTTTTCCGGTTTCTTTCGAAAATTGAAAATGGGAAATTCGTGGCCCATTTTTGCTGATTCAGGCGATCAGCCCGAAGTCGACGATACCCATGAGAAAAAAGTTTAAGTAGGTCCAAGTGTCCAACACGTAAGAGGTTTTATTTGTTTTTTTACGGTTTATATCAGGAAATAGTATGTTGGCTCGGGCCATGCCACGGATTATAATGTGAATAACAATTACTCCATCCGTCCCATAATTATCTTCCTATTTGACCAAAAACACGGATTTTAAGAAAAGTGGAATATAGTACATGAAAAAGTAGAATAAAGTACAAATGATGATTGAGTTGTATGAAAAAGTGGAATAAAGTACATGTGAAAGAGAATATAGTACATGGGAAAAGTGGAATATACTCCCTCCATTCCTTTTTGTTGTTCCCATTTCCTTTTTTGGCATTTCTTTTTGTTGTTCCCCTACTGAATCTTTACTATTTTTGGCCATAGTTTTTTTACCAATTTACCCTAAGATTCCCCACTATTTACCAAAAAACCCTAAGATTCTACCCTTTTCCCAACCTAAATTTCACCACTTTCATTATTTTATTCATCCAATTGACCCGTCCCTATCTTCATCTCTCTCCTATTTTCGACCGTCTCCTCCTTCCTCTCTCTGTTCCTCTCTCTCCTCCTTCCTCTCTCTGTTTCTCTCTCTCCTCCTTCCTCTCAAGAACATTAGTTCTTCATTTTCCATCTTTCTCCTCTCACTTTTCTCTCTCTCTCCTCCTTCCTCTCTCACTTTTCTCTCTCTATTTCTCTTAAGAACACTAAAATGTTCTTCATTTTTCATTCTTGTTCGCCGCCACATATACCACCACACGTCCGCCACCGCCACCACCCTCCTTCCTCTCTCTGTTTCTCTCAAGAATGCGTATTATGGCTTTAAATGGTGAAATTCGACCATAAAAACTCTAGATCTAGAGTTTTTATGGTCGAATTTAACCTCTAAATCCTTAAAATCGTGAGTGATAGCAAGGATCAAGTGAGTATTAATTTTTTTTGTCGATTTTTCTGGTTGAATTTGGTCGAATTTCTCGGTTGATTTTCGTCGAATTTTTGGGTTAATTTTGGTCGATTTTTGGCTGAGTTTTTGGGTTGATTTTGGCCGATTTTTGGGTTACATTTCGTCGAATTTTTGGGTTAATTTTGGTCGATTTTTGGCTGAGTTTATGGGTTGATTTTGGCCGATTTTTGGGTTAAATTTCGTCGGATTTGGTGGTTGATTTTGGGTTGAATTTGTTCGTATTTTAAGGGTTGAATTTGTTCATATTTCTGGGTTGAATTTTTTTTGATTTTTTGGGTTGATTTTTTCTGGGTTCATATTTCTGGGTTCATATTTCTGGGTTGATATTTCTGGGTTGATATTTCTGGGTTGATATTTCTGGGTTGATATTTCTGGGTTCATATTTCTGGGTTCATATTTCTGGGTTGAATTCTTTTCTGGGTTGATTTTTTCTCAATTTTTTGGGTTTCTATCTTGTCGAATTTTCCGGGTTGCTATCTTGTCGAATTTTATGAATTTTCTGGGTTGCTATCTTGTCGAATCTTCATCTTTGGTTTTTTCCCAACTTTTTGGTCGATTTTTTGTTTGATTTTCTTGGTTTATTTTGTGGAATTTTCTGGGGTTTTTTTTAGTTATTTTTCTTGATTATTTTTTTGTTGATTTTCTGGTTTGAATTTTCTTGATTTTTTTTGTTTAAAATTTTGATGATTTTTCTGGTTTGAATTTAATCTGATTTTTTTTTTGTTATTAATAATAAAATATCTCCCATTTATCTTATTTTTTTAATATTATCTCTCACTTAACTTTATTTTTATATATATAATCTCTTACCCCCAATTATTATTCTTACACCCCATCATTACTCATATCCCAATACAACCCAAGATTCCAGTTTTCTTAAAAACCACCCAACATTCCTTAGGGGAACAACAAAAAGGAATGGAGGGAGTAGTACATGGGAAAAGTGGAATATAGTACATGGGAAAAGTTTTCAATTCAATTTTAATTAATATAGTACATAAAAAAGTGAGGACCTTAGTAGCCAAAATTAGAAACAGGAAGATAATGAAGTGATTTTTTTAAAAAAAAAACATATAAGGTGATTATTTTAAAAAGTTGAACTTTAAAAGGTGGTTTTATCCAAAAAAAAAATCCTAAAAAAATCACAAAATTGAACATTGACAATACGTATCACAAAATTGAACAAGCCACAACTTAACTTTTTATTTATCAAAGCATTCTTTTTAGCACATCGAACTCCACATTTTCCTAATTAATTTAAATTTATTTAAAAATATTACGGAGTATGTTGTTATTAGAACGTTGGAAAAGCCAGACGCTACCGAACCAAATATCTCCTCTTTTTCAAACTCTCACTCAAATCAAAATCTTGCGTATTTCATCAAACCTTTTTTTGTCGAAACCTTCTCACTCCAAACTCGCCTGAACCTTTTTCTTCTCTTTTCCGTCAATCAAATCCAATCCCCAAAGGAAAGCCAGCTACTCCACCGCCGCCGCCGCCGCTATGGATGAAAATTCAAAGATTGTCGATGGTGGCGCTGCTAAAACATCCGCCCAAGATTCCGCCGCAACAAACTCTAACCCTAATTCCGATGTCACTACTGCCAATTCAAACTCCGCTGCTGATGCTGGTGCTACCGTCGCCGTCGATGGCGACGGCAGATCGGATGGTGCTTCTCTCTCTCGGCAGTCTTCTAGAACTCCGTTCACCAACCTTAGTCAAGTCGATGCTGACCTCGCTCTTGCCCGCACTTTACAGGAGCAGGTAATTCCTCAATCACTTTCCATTCTTTGTAGTATAAGATTGGCGCTATTATGTTGTTGTTGTTAGAGCAGTAATTTTTATATAGTTTTAGTCACGAATTCACAATTGTATGAGCTGCTTCTGTGTGTTAATATATTAGGGATTCTTTTTGTATTTTAATTGTTGATTGAAGCTTAATTTATATACAGTACTTTATTTAGCGAATTTCTGTCTTATCTGTCTTGGGGAACTTGAACACAATAACACAAGTTTCAACTCAAACTGGAGGGAGGGAAATTAAAACTTCCTAAGATACTGTTAATCTGATGAAATGAAAAGAAATTTCATAGGTTGGGTTGCATGTGATAGGTGTTATGGGTTATGGAAACAAGGTTGTTGAATCTAGGTTATTGTGTGCATCAAATTGAAAAAGAAAGGGGAAACACAGCAAAATAGGGGAAAAGAAGGAAAGTCAAATGAGAAAGAAAAGAAGGGGAGAAAGCAGGAAAAACGATGTGTAGGACATAAGAAATTTGGGTGATGTGGTTGGTGAACCTCCTTGGCAATAGAATCGTGTGGCTTGTGAATGAGATGTCGGAGAGAGGGCGAATGGTACTGGGGGGTAACTTTCCCACTGCTCTAGCAGTAGCAGTTACTAACTGACAAAACATAACAATTGCACACCATCTACCAACCATTGGGCATGTATATTTATCTATGGACTTGATGCGCGCTTAAGCTTATATTGCTTTATTATTATTATTCTAGAAAAACTTGCCCCCCTTCCATTCTTCCCTCCTTCCCCTCCCCCCTCTGTTCTTTAGCACCGGCCTATAGCCAGCCCTGGTAATGATAAAGAGAATGCAATCCCCAAGAATGCGCATTGCATGAATTTGGTTGTTTTACTTAGTTTTTTTGCGATTTGTTATTGAGCAGGAAAGGGCATACATGATGCTAAGCATGAATGGGGGTGGCGGCGGTGTTGGTTTTGGAAGGTGGGAGACTGGAATATATATTCCTGATGATGATGATGATGACTTTGGTGACTCCCATGATCATGAATATGATGAAGAAGATGAAGACGATGACGATGATGAGGAGAATGAAGAGTATATTGAAAATTATGATGAGGGTGAGGATGCGTTCGACATTCAGGCTCATGATGATTCTGGTGATGACGATGAACCTAATGTTGAACTTGATCCTAGTGCGTATCCTGATGATGAGTCATATGCGAGGGCCTTACAGGATGCTGAAGAGAGGGAAATGGCTGCTAGATTGTTAGCTATGGCTGGCATAACTGAACGTAAGTGTAGTCTGAATACGAGTTCAGAATTAGTAGTTTCCATGCTAATGTATCACATGATTAGTAAATGCTGTATTGCCACTGTCTGATGGTTGCAGGAGAAATAGTAGATGTGGAGGAGCATGAGGATCACGGGGATCATGGGGATCATTCTCAGGTAGTGCTACTCTTTTCAATGTTTTTTTCATGGTTAGCTGTTGTTTGAAGACGCATTAGACAGCTCAATTTTTTTCTGATGCATTTTCATGGGTTAAAGAGAAGTGAATATAATATCAAACCGCAATCACATAAAGTACTGTTACTATGCCTTCTGTAAATTGAATATGCTTTAAAAGAATAATACAGCTTGACAATTTATGCTTGTATATGTTCAATGTGAAAATGTATTCTTTCCTCTTTGACATAATTTTTCTTTTTGTATTATTATTTTTTCCTAGCAGTAGTTTCTATATATATTCTTTTGTATGCAACTTCTTTCCAAGTAGCTTAGTTTATGAAGATATAGACAAGCTGCGGACATAATGTTTTTACTTGCTTCGACTTGATTGTTTGAAATGAACATTCAAGGGCTCCCAAGTGTTTGTAAAATCTAAACCATGGCAATTTATTGTTGTATTGTCAAAAGCCGCACAGTATCTTTATATATATGCAACAGCCTTTTGCTGGTTGCCTTCTTACTGGTCTCCGTGTCTATTTTCAATTGAGATACTTCTTGTTATAATGTCCATTTCCAATGGAGCCAATGATTCATTTGTTCTTTTGGCTGTGGGATGTAATCGACTAAATCAAAATGGCTCTTAAAACCTCTTCGCTTCCTTTCCATGAAGCAGAAGATGGTCGTCCCGTTGTCGTCCCGTTATCGCTTTTGGGTCAATTGGAAACAACCTCTCTGCAATTGCTGGGTAAGGTTGCATACGTCCGACCTCCCTTACCCCGCTTCTTGCGGGAGCCTCTTTGATGCAATGGGGTAATGATAATAATAATATGCTTCTTGTTATAATGGCGACTCCTGTTCTCACTTTAGGTTTCTTTGTCTGTGTTGAGGACTTAGTTCCCTCTTTCATAGTGGATAAGGTGCAGATCTTTTATGGCTTGTTTTATCTTTTGTTGTGCCAAATCATGTCATCACTTCAATAGTTCAATGCCTCCAACAAGGTTCTTATGGTTCACATGGAAAGAATAGTTATATAACTCCATTGACCTTAGAGTCAACTGACTTGCCTACTACTTCAGAGTAAACAAGAACATGTGATTTAGTCCGTTATCCAAGTTTGATTTTTTTTTTTTTTTCTATTAAAGACTCTTTCAATATTGTTGAGAAAGAAACAGGATCTCCTGTTAATCCTGCTATACCTTAAACACGAGACCAATTTAATGGTTTAAGTGTTTTTACTTTTTTTAATGGGTTAAGTATCTTTATATTCATCTTCTTGCTGATTCTTCTTTGGGATAACAGCCTTCGGAAAGACAACTTGATTTGTGAAGTATATAAATGTGTCTCATTTATATAAATACGTCTTGAAACTTAAATGTGGCTACGGTGCTGATACGTAAGTGGACACTTTGGCTCGGAGAGCCACTATTTCTGTGTAAGCGGATTCCTGCCACCTGGAATGTGTAACTTGGAAAACTGTTTGTTTAATGCCTGCCACCTGATACTTTTGCATATTAGCTTATTGAAATTTGGTACCCTCGACCTGTTGCTTCATGAACTTTTCACGTTTTTGTTGTCTTAAATTCCTAAGTTCTTCTCTGGTCCTTTCTTGGCCTGCCTGAAATATGTGAGTCTTTATTTCTTATGTTTTCAGGATACGTGGGAGGAGGTTGATCCTGATGAACTTTCCTATGAGGTAATTCTGGTATTTTCAGAATACATGTTCAATATTTAAGTTTTGCATTATGTGATGAGCTTTTGTATGAGGTTGTTCTCAGGGAGCTTTCTTATTAGGTAAATCAGGTAATTGTATTCGAACTAATGACGCTCAATTAAACTTTGACAGGAACTGCTTGCTCTGGGTGATGTAGTTGGTACAGAGAGTAGAGGATTATCAGCTGATACAATTGCATCGCTGCCCTCGACAAATTATAAATCTCAAAACAATAATGAAACCGAGGCTGATACGTAAGTGGATACAAGTAGGTTTCTATTCTGAAGACTTCTATCATATATTGATGTCTTTCCTTTGCTGCTGTTGCAGTTGCGTCATTTGCCGGTTAGACTATGAGGATGGTGATGGATTGACCACACTTCCTTGCAAGCATCTCTACCATTCAGATTGCATAAATAATTGGTTGAAAATTAAAAAGGTGAGGAAGCACTGGGCACGTATTATCTGATATTCAGTATGAAATGATGATTTTCTGTTACATTCACCTTCTACTTGTTCAAACTTCCGGGATATATTACTTGAGTAATTGTGTGTGTTTGACTGTTAATCTTGTGAGATGGCTGCTTTATTTAACAAAAAACAGCATGCGTCCGGGCCTCCTTGATCCTGCCAACAGCAGGATACATTCTTGGTGGTTTCGGACTCGTTGTGAATTTGACAAAGTCATGCGTAGTATCCGCCTATTTGTCAGTCCTGGGATAATTTTCTTTCTTTCTTACTGACCCTTGCAACGAGACTAGTTGTTCTCCCTGATTCTCAAGTTATTGGCTTTCTCATTTTAAAGTAGCTGATCAGTTTATAACTTTATATACTAATATATGTAAATTACGTTTAGCATAGTCTTGTGCAGCAGACCCGTGAGTGATTAGGACAGTGGATTCCGTGTTATTGTTATGTAGATCCTATGCATACTGTATTGGTTTTTGTTATTCCTGTGCCCTATATTGGAATTGCTACCCTGTTCCAATTAGTGCTTTAGATCAAGTGCTAGCACCTTTTTTGCCCTTTGTGATTTGTGATGCATGTGCTTTTTGCATTTTGCACTAGCTAAGATGAAGTGACCTTGTTTGGAGACTCTTGAGTACTGTTATGCTTTAAGGCACGTTGTAAAGTTGATGCCAAGAAAGTACAACGTGCATTTTGAAATTGTGTGTCACATTTGACTTTTGGTGGTCAAAAGCTCGTTGATGTTGTTATTAATTTGTCAAATATTGTATTATGTTGTCGAATTATCATCTCTAGATTTAACGTCACGATTTTTTTTGCAAGTCTTTTTTGTAAATTCAACTAGTTATGTACTTATGTTGATAGAAACAACTATTGGAAATGGAAAGCTTCTCAAATAGATCAAAACCTTGGTGCAATATTAATTTAGAATTTTGATAGAAATCAATTATTGGAAATGCTAAAGCTTCTCAAAACCTTGATGCAATATTAAATTAGAATAGACTTCACATCTGACCTACTCTGTATAATGTTTTTTTTTTTGTACTACATACTGTTGCATTCTTTTAATGATTGCTGAGAAATGATTTTGGCTCCCGATTTTTTTTTTAGCACTTATTTTTTATCTTTTTTTTATCTTTTTTTCTCAGGGACTAAGTTGCTAGCCATTGAATTCTAATGTTTGCTTATTATCCCTTGTCCTTATTGATGCAGGCTTGTCCTGTTTGCAGCACAGAGGTTTCAACGTCTCAAAATAGCTAATGAAGGGATGGATGATACTTTGGTGTATATTACATTCTACATGAAATTGCTGATTAAAAGCCATAGATCTGGTTCTCGTGCTTTTTCTTCTGTCACCTGTTGTATCTGTTCTTGAATAATTCATTATTCCCAATTCGAGAATGGAATGCCTTCTTTGTCTCATTTTTCCCTTGCTGAAGTAAAATAGTAGCGCCTTTTGCTTTTTGACTAAGGAAGCAGGTTTCCAGAAGTTTAAAAAGATAGTTAGTTAACCAATTTTGATGTGATGTGGCGTTCTGTATTTGACCCTGGCATATGCTACGGTGCAATTGTTGCACAAAACTGAAAGTCGTGACTCGTGGCCTGAACATGATCCACCCTTGGTACAAGAGGCGTCATTTTTACTAAATTGACCCTTAAGCTCTGAAAAAGTGGAAAAGGATGATACTGTATACGTCTTGAAAGTCAAATTGCTGGAAGCGAAATTTGTATGGCTTTTACCACCCCTTGTGCTGTGTCAATTCCCTTCATTGTAGGTTATGTAGAAATGAGTAAAAACAGCCCTGTAAAAATACCAATGAATGGCTTGGCGTATGGTTAAAAACTTAAAATTAGACGTGGTTATTGGACAGGGTAGCTCAATGATTATAGATTTATAGGGTTTTGTTGGACAAGGTTAATAATAAGGCCAAACTTATAACCCAATAATTTTGAAAACAAAAATAGTTATGATATAAAAACTTATATGGATAGCTTTGTATTCACTTGTGTATGGTTTTTTTTTCCTTTTCATTTTCCCTTGTTCGTTTATTGACCCTCCCACTATCTGCCTGCAACCCGTTTTGACCCACTAAATCGACTCTTTCATTACCCGGCCCGATTTCAACTCGCACCGATCCTGACCAGACCCGCCCAATAACCATACCTAGTTGAAATCGAGGACTTGTGATGGTAGGTCACATGTTCTAATCCCCACTCCCACATTTGTCTTTGTCTTGGCCTTGGCTAAAAAACAATGGCGTATAAATGCACTATTGAACTGTTTTTCAACAATAATCATTATCATCATTATAATTATCCCATTGCCTCAAAAAAGCTCCCGCAAGAAGCGGAGTATGGGGGGTCGGACGTATACAACCTTACCACTGCAATTGAAGAGAGGTTGTCTCCAATTGACCCAAAAGGGATAACGGAACGACAACTAACCGACCATCTTCTACTTCATGGAAAGGAAGCGAACAAATTTAAGAGCCATTTTGATTTAGTCCATCACATCCCACAGCCAACAAATGAATCTTTGGCTCCAATTGTTTTTGAACAATATAAAAGAAAATCACCTCAACTACCATCCTCTACCACCCTGCTTGGACTTGAAGAGCCATAACCAAACTCGTATTTTCCGTATTCATGGAAAATACATTACAGCCTTCTCTATTATATCTCTAATCCTCTGAAATGTCAAATATGTGAAAGACTTCAGCAGTTTTGAATGAAAGTGGCAGAGAGAAAACATTAGCATCTCAATCTGTAAATCTCCTTACAAGACCCTATACTGTGCATTGTGCTCGTGTGTCTCTTGTGTGCAGAAGGTACATTGGACAATACAACCATCTATTCACAAGCAAGCAATAGTAGATGATATCCCGAACTTTATTGCAACAATCGTTCAACCTTTGCCTTTTCCAGTTTTAAACTATATACATTGCAAGACGAATTCACAAGATGCTCGGGATAGTAGATAAACATACAACTCCCACGGAAATGACAAATCCTGGGTTAATGCCGTGGTGATCCAAGGTCGGAGTAAAGCAAGCACCCCAAATTTTTTCCTCGGACTCAAGTGAGAAGGAATGGTCGATATCAAATACAGTATACTCCGTATCATCAATGAATATTTATCATAGAGGCAAAGATGTACTGTGATGGCAAGTTAACCCTTTCCTTGGCTTTCAAGGGACAATTACCCTTGCTTGTGGGAAGGAAAGGAAAATGAAGCGTCAAGCAAGGCGTACAATCATGCTGGAAAATCCCATTGCTCTCTCACATATTGCAAAATCAGAAAATTGATTCCACCTCCAATATATCTTCTTGAAATCATATTTCTTGAAATCCCTGTGGTAGTTCCCTGCTAGGATGGTAAGAAGCGAGAGATCAGTCAATTAGAAGTATTTGGAGGCTACAAGTCAATGAAGTCATCACAATAACAGTGAAAATGCAAGGACATAGTGTATTACCCTTCGTGATGCTTTAATGAAATTTAATATACTACTCATAACAACAAGACACGTCTTTTTTTTAGGGAGCTCATTTCCTAGGAAACTCAACAGTTAAGCGTGTTGTCTGGGAGAAATCTTGGGATGGGTGACCTCCTGAGAAGTTCTTGTGTTGGTTCGGGAGGACTTGTGTTACACATATAATGATAACATAAGGTAATTAGGAGCTGTAGGGAACATATGATCTTACATGGTGTGGCAACAATCTAGGGAGGGATATGAGTTTTCCTCTTAAATTTATTGCCACATCACCTTATAAAATGTCCTCTTGGATAAACATAATAATTCGCAAGGAGATGTGGGTTATGACAATCAGTTCATCACAGGATTAGGGAAAACAAAACTTATTTTGGGGCAAACATGCACACATAATCACCTAGGCATATTCTTAAGACCCTGCCCAAACCTCAACCCTCACGTTTTTTGGGGTCTAGTATTTGCGGGCCAGGTTCTTAGGAGTAGGGGGGGGGGGGAGGTAAGGGAAACTCTAGACCTCTAGGATCTAAAGTAAGACTCTTACCAAGTGCGCCAAGCCTTGCTTGGTAGGCATACTCTTTACTTGAGGTATGCATAGTCGAATAGACAGCAGAAAGCAGCTCATGTAGTCTGGGGGAAATCACACTTTCTGATATATCATGTTTATGAAAATGATGCTGTCACATAAGTCTATTCAATAATTCAAAGATATATAAGATTGTAGTCCATGAGCATAATATATGTGCCTTAAATTGTGGTCATTGTAGAATCAAGGATCTCCAAAACTGGCAAGTCAAATACTCAAATTAACCAAGCACATACAGTCTGAAAAGCCTTTTTGGTGAACACAGGTCTCTAGTTTGATAATAAGTATGATCAATGAACTAGCCATGAAGCCTCATAAACTCGTTTCCATGTTACTAGGAAATTAATGTGGCATCATCTATTCTCAATATCTTTCCCCACCCCTTTTGAGAAACGAAAGGGCCTTAGCCAGTTCGGATGGTTCTCTGCAACTCGAGAACCAAGGCAGATATTATGAATTTATGATAGACTCTGAAGTGACTAGATTGAAAAGAAGTTGACCACAGAAAGTGACATACTAGCAAGTATCCATAAATTAAGCTATAGTGTAAACAAATTAAGTAATGACTAATGAACCATCTAGCAGTGACATAGTTCTCCAACCACTAACCCTAAGACCCTAATGAACTGAACTGAACATGATTGTATTGAATTTCATTGGTCATGTCCTTCATATTCACAGATGTTGCTGATCTTACTTTATCTCAGTGATATCTCAACAATACATAAGATATCTTCTAGTATCAAGTAAGAAATAAAAGATTTTAAAAAAAGTGAGCTAGTCCTTGAAGCTATGATTAGAGACTGGAATAAAAGAATCATGAGAATGTACTTGAAAAATAACAGGCAAAAGTAGTAATTGATACAACAACCTAAAAGTACCACAGTTCAAATCCTTCACAAATTAAACAAAACTACAAAGGGAAAAAAACCAGGTCTATGATGGCTTTGATGTGCTGGACAATAGATAGATTGCAGAGAGAAAGGATAAATCATTGAAGTATATACAGAAACACAGAAAAAGTAGTCTCCAAATGCAAGAAGATAACATACGAGTGACAGAGAGCACTTAATTTAAGTATTTTTTGTCAGTCAAAAAATCATTCATGGTCTTTAGTTTTGACTTTCAAATATGTTTAAAGCTCCTATCCAAGCATGTGCAACAAAAATTAAGTTCGTATACTGTAGTGTGCAGACACCTATATCAAGTGAACATAAAATGATTTAAGAGTGATGTCATGTCAGCATGCCCATAGTATCTAGGATTGCAGAACAGAAATCTTCAAATTATCAGCCAGGGAGATTTCATAGTGAAAATTCAACACAAACGAAAGGAATATAGCAGCAAGTGTACCTGTATTGGTGATGGCCTTATGGCAATACTCGCAGTCAATACAGTAGATTCCAACTTCCAAGTGATGACTGAAGTCATCACTTGGAAGTTGAAGAGTCTTACAACCTTCTATGCGTAAGATGAATTGATCGATCCGAAGTTCATAGTTCTCATAGCATGAAGCTTTCATACTTCTCACAACATGAAGCTTTCATACTTCTCATAGCATGAAGCTTTCACACTCCTCATAGCATGAAGCTTTCATTATCCGTTTCATCAAGTTCTCCGCATGAGAGACAATAATGCTCATGCCTCATGGTCTTAGCTTTTTCTTTTGATGAAGTATTGGCTTAACCTCATGCATCAACTTCCAATCAAATAACGGCCTTTATCCAGCTTCAGTCTTCGCCTCAAATCAAGGAACTTCCGAGATGCCACATTCAGCAAGGAGAGTTTTAACATTGCAAGAAGTAGAAGGATCACCACACAGTTTGGTAATTGCATTTCTTACAACTGCATAATTCTTGTCTAATGGGTTTGGAAACATTTTTTTTTCAACAATCTTTTTCAATATGTCCAAAGCCAAGACATGGTTCTTTTTCAACAAAAACGAATCCAACAAGGCCATGTAAACAAAATTGTCAGCACTCATTTCCCTTTTCTCCATTTCATGGAGATAAGACAGTGCCGTATCTGGCATGCCATTCTTGGAGAGGCCAGTGATTAAAGCCATGAAAGAAATTCTGTTGGGGCAACACGCTTTTACCTCCATTTGATTCCAAAGCATAAGCGCATCATCAGGTTGCCCAGCATTGCATAACCCATCTATCAATGTCGTATAGGTTATGACACTAGGTTCCCTGTCTTCCACAGTCATTTTGGAATAGCAAACCATAGCTTGATCTATATTACCAATCTTGCACCATCCATCAATAAGAGAGTTATAGGTTACAGTTGATGGGACAAGCCCCTGAGCCAGCATCTCTTTCACCATGTTCTCAGCTTCTGACATTCTATTAGCTTTACAGAGGCCATTGATTAAAATGTTATAAGCAACTACATCAGGTCTGTAACCTCGGGAATATATATTATGAAACAACTCCAGAGCACGGTCAACTTCCTGAAGTTTGAAAAACCCATCAATAGCAGCAGAATATGGAACTAAATGTGGAACAAGACTTTCTTCAACCATTTTAGCAAGGAAACTAGAAGCTTCCACTGCTCTCCCATGTTTACACAGCTCTTTGACAAGTGTGGTGGAATTCTTTATCCATGGTTCGTGCCGGTAATTACACATCTCTTTCACTATACTTGTAGCTCCGATGACATCCCCTTTTCTACAAAAATACCCGTATATGGAGTTATAGGTGAAATGGGTTGGCTCAATCCCCAACTGCTTCATCTCTTCCAAAAGGTGAACACTGTCAATTACCCTATCAGCATTGCATAAAGCATCAATCAAATTATTGAACAGTAATGTATCCTTTTGACAGCCGAATTCATCCATAGCTCCAAAGAGCTGTAGTGCTTCGTCCAATCTACCGTTTTGGCATAGAACGTTAATAACAATACTAAAAGTAGATGAATCCAAGCAATTAATTCCTTTAAGCTTGAAAAACTTCTCTAACCTGCTATCACACTGAGGTTTGTCCTCCATCATCATTCTCACCAACTCAAGAGCTCTATCAATGCAACCAATGTGAACAAGGCCCTCCAAAACAGAATTATAAAGCAATTTCACCGTATCATTATCAAGACTATCTCCGTTTTCCTCAAGTAATTGCGCCATCATCTCTTCTTCATTGGCAGATGATAGAAGCTTCTTGAGTATACCAATATCAGGAGCAATCCCTGAAGTTTTCATCCCTGAAAATAAATGCAGAGCTCTTTGAGGCCTTTTAAGTTTACAAAGACCTCCAATCAGCACATCATAGACACCAATATCAGCACAAAACCCTGATCCACGCATTTTGTCAAATAGTTGAAGAGCCTTATCAACTTTGGAATTAGATACAAACCCATGTATTAATACATAAAATGTCTTCTCATTCAATCTCAAATTGCAATCTTCCATCTTCTCAATCAACTCAAACGCCCTATCCACTTCTCCCCACTTACTGAAAGACACAACTAAGATAGACAACACATGAGAGTCAACCCAACCCCTTTCAAGCATTTGGTGGAAAACAACCAGAGCTTTGTCAAACTCCCTAGAATTGCAGTAAACCTGCAGAAGTGGAGTCATTGTATACTTATCAACAATCCACCCAAAACTCCGCATTTCATCCAACCTCTTCTCAGCTTGAACACATGAGCTCGATTTAGCTATAGTCTCTAACAAACAATTATAGCTATAATTATTAGGAACACAAAGACCCATTTGCCTAACATGATCAAACAACACATTAGCTTCTTCCATCAATCCCACACTCCCTAAACACCTAACAAAAAAACCCAATGCCCCAGGAGTCATAAAACAACGAGAATCAATTAATTCCAAATATAAACTTTTCATTGGAGCATTTCGTCGAGCACCTGATAGGATTGAAGCCATAGCATTAAAAGTATAGCAATTATGAAAGTAACCTTTCTGGGTTTTAGCCCATGTGAAGAACCTGTATGCCACTTTCCAATTCCTGATCCCTTTCAGCACGGCCTCAACGATTTCCCGGGTGAGTCCGCAACCGAGTTGACTCAGTTCTTGGTTGTTAGCCTCAAAAGTGTTCTGGGTGAAAATTGAAATCAGCCTATCAACTACCCTTATGGAATCAGGAGAGAGATTAGCATTGTAGGGTTTGGAGCTAATTTGTCTGCTGAATGATGGGATTGAAGACGAATTTGTGGTGAAATGAGCATTAGAAAAGTGGAAGAGTTGAGTTGAAGTGTAAGAATTGATGAACTCCATTGATTTTTGGAGGGCAAATTGATTTGTGGCGAATGCTCGTATTGCGGCGGCGACGACGACGGAGCTTCGAGGATTGTAATGGCGTCGCATTTTGGGAGAACATTCATATCAATCAACGTCACTGCCGCGCAAATCTTCTTTGAAACCTTTTGTCTCAGGTAAACAGCAAGAACAAAGAACGTCTTAAGTGTGACTTGCTGAGTACTGACTTTAGCCTTTAGGCCGTTGGAGGTTGGAAATAAGTAGTGTACAAATGTGAAACTAATTAAGTGCACCCTGGTGCACCGTGTATTCAAGTGTATTTTTATGTTAATTTGTGTTTTTTTCACATTTTATCTTTACATGTAAGGAGAAAATATGAGAGAAATGTGCGATATACCTGCACCCGAGTGTATGTAATATGCTCTAGTGCAAATGAGCTGATTGAACAATTCGCGAACGATTTTAGTCAATGCTAGGTCAAATATCGTTAATTAAGAAAATTAGCAAGGTAGAGCAAATATTTAAGGCTCGTTTGCTAAACGAGCTTTACTCGAACACCACCGTGTTCGACTCGTTAGTGTTCACGAACGTCTCGTTTATAACTCATTTGCAACCCTAGAAATAGTGGTGTACTTTTCAAGAGCTTACCGGGTTCGTGAACAATTCAAGCTCGATTCGAAAATTCATGACCCTGGCACAACAACGTGGGCTTGTGAAGTTCGTGAACAAGCTTGACTCGTGAATTGGTCATTTTCTTTTTAAATATTTTATTTTACAATGTATAATATGAGTATATAGCTTAAACTAATACGAAGTATATTAAAACTATCACTATGATTTGAAAAAAAAAGTAAAAAGATTAGCACAAAATTTTCCGAAAAAACCTACTAGTGTAGCGCTTGTCCACAAGATTTTTTAAGCGTTTGGGGTTGGAAGTCTTCCTTCGTTTCTCGGGGTGTCGAGCCTTAATGGTTCTAATTCTGGGGAAAAAAAGTGGACCCTCATTACGGAGGAAGTCTCCGAAATAGTAGGTATTTAGATGATGCCCATTGGGGCGGATTCGGGTAATAGTGGCTCGGGGGGTTGGGAAAAGTATCTCATAGCGATCGCTAATTCTTTTGTCATGGGCAAAGTTCTTTCAATTTTTTTTTCTTGAAAAGCCGCTATAAGAATGACCATGTCTTTATTTTCCGATCGCCTGGAAGGGGCAAAAGGGGGTCTTCTTCGCCTTCCACCTAAGTTGCGGAGGAAAAAATAATTCATTGAGATTAAAGTTGTCAAAACAATGAGTCATGATTTTCAAAATCAAGTTCAGTTTTATATAGGTTTATAGTAATTAAGTTGAACTTGAAAAAAATACTCTGTAGTAAGTTGAACTCGAAGTTCTAAAGTCGATAAAGCTCAAGACTCGGCTTGAGTTTGAAGTGGAGTATAACTAACTAAGCTTGAACAACCTAATTAAGCTTTGTCTCGGCTTGCCTGACTATCACCCCTAGTTGGGACATTTAGAATATTTTCTCTGTTTCTGAAAGCGTAGTAAATGAATTATATATTTTATTTGGTCGTTGCGAAATAAATGTAACAATTTTTTTTTAGTTTCTACCGTATTCGGCTAGTGGACTAATCTCTCGCGGGAGTTTGCATGGTACTTACTACTCCGTACCTCGATTGGAAGCCCTCACATCTAATGTTTTTTCCATACCCAACACTCGAACCTAGACTGTAGTTAAGGAATAAAAGCTCTTTAACCACTCACGCAATGTCAGCCAGTCACGCCAACCTCTGTCCATTCATAATTACGGAGTATACATGAGTACTCCAGTACTTTATACTTCCTCCATTTTTTTTTAATTGCACCATCTGGGATTTCACGCTTGCCAATGCACTATTTTAACTACTAGTATCTCTCATTATACATTTTAAAAAATTATAAAAATTTGATAATTTGAAAGTATATTTCGAGACGAATCTAACAAGATCCCACATGAGTATATTTTTCCTTACATATAAATCACAAAAAATAACTATATAAGAATAAGAGAATAGTGCTAAAACCAAGATGGTGCAATTATAAAAAAACGGAGGAAGTATTTTGTTATTTCTCCTCCTGCACTTTTTATCCATTACAACTGTTTTTTCCAACCCAAATATAGTAGTTGATCTTTATTGCTAACCAAATTTTCTAAAATTAAATGAGAACCATAGATACAACTACATCGCCAGAAAACAAATCAACCAAAAATAGAGTTTATCTAAAAAAAGCTCCACAAATTTAGGAACTTTTTGAAGGAGATTATAAATTGTTTAAAAATGATAACATAATAGGTTACGTCCTGCAATAATTCAAGTTAAAGGGTCAATCAAAAATTTGGGAAAATAACTCAAAGGGAAAAGTGAATGATTGTACCAAGTTTTAATTAGCTTGGATAAAAAGTTTACTTTCCTTTCATGAGCGTTCCCGTATTTATTTTACTTTTAAACTCGTAATTATGGCAGGAGGAGTAATTGTAAGCGGGGGTGGTAGACAATATGAAGGTCGTGTTACCGGCTTTGTTATTATTACGTGCCTGGTGGCCGCCACCGGCGGTCTAATTTTCGGGTATGATATCGGAATTTCCGGTGGTGTGACATCTATGGATATTTTCTTAGAGAAGTTTTTCCCTTCGGTGTACAGAGCCGAAAAAATGGCCACGGGCGAAAACCAATATTGTAAATTCAATAACGAGTTGCTAACGTTGTTCACGTCCTCTCTTTACATGGCAGCCCTAATTGCATCTTTCATTGCATCTAAAGTAACCAAAGCTTTTGGAAGAAAAATTTCTATGCTTTTTGGAGGATTAGTCTTCCTAGGTGGTGCACTTCTTAATGCATTTGCTCAAAACGTTCAAATGCTTATTGTTGGTCGTATCTTACTTGGTATAGGCATTGGTTTTAGTAACCAGGTAAATTTTAACTTGATTACTTTTTATTTTCTGCACAAATTTAAACATTAAAATATTATTGATGCAAAAAAAATTTAAAATATAAAATGAGACAAAATACAATGACGTATTACATTATAGATTTATAGCATTTGTTTTTAGGATTGTCATGATACTCCCTTAGACCCTAAAAGATTGTTCCCCGTCTTTATCTTTTAGTTTGTATATTTAATATTGCTCCATGTCCTATTCTGCGACGTAACATAGTCTCACAAATATTATGTACCTTTTTCTTATCTCATGCATGTACAAAAAGAAAAATAAAGGTCAGGTTTGACAATGAGTTGTTAGCTGGTTTGACTAGTTGGTAGCTATTAGATGTTTGTATAATTGGTTGAACTTGTTGTTTGTGTAAAGTATTTGTAGTTATTACTATAATATTTAATGTGTAAAATAAACGTTAAATAACATTGACAAACGAGGAAGTACAAATACATATCAGATATGTATGGGGAAATACATATCAGAACAAAAGACAAAATAGGAAAAATGACAAAAAGAAATTAAATGGTACGGAGTACTTTTCTAAACACAAATGGTACTTTTTTTTTACAAAATGGTATTTTTTTACAGAATGGTATTTTTTTTACATGAATGATACTTCCTTTTTTGTCTTTTAGTTGATATGTGTGTTTCCACACATATCAGATGTGCGAAAAAACAAACCCTTGACAAACTAGGTCGTTACCCACTTTCCCTAATCAAACAAGAAAGCTCATTTTAAAAAAGCACAACATAGCTAGGAGCGTTTTTGTTTGATTAGAGAAAATTAGTACTCCCATCTAAAAAACGAGAATGAGACAAACAAAAAGGGACAGGCGGTGGAAAGTACTATGTGGTAAGTACTATGTGTTACATATATACTTCTATAACACCATGATGCTAATTTACAATGTACATAAAATTGCCTTGCAGTCGATACCAATCTATCTATCAGAAATGGCACCACCACAAATCAGAGGAGCACTCAACATAGGCTTCCAAATGGCTATAACAGTCGGCATTTTAGCTGCAAATCTAATCAACTACTTCGCATTAAGCATGGGTGAAAAAGGATGGAGACTAGCCCTAGGACTCGCCGGCGTCCCCGCCATAGTCATCACTTTAGGAGCTCTAATCTTACCTGACACCCCAAACTCACTCATTGACAGAGGCCACCCAGAACAAGCCAGAGAATTGTTGATGAAAATCCGAGGAACCGAAAACGTTAAAGAAGAATTTGAAGACATTCTTGATGCATATGAGAAATCCAAACAAGTTGAAGAACCATGGACTAATATTATGCAACGACATAATAGACCTCAACTTACTTTTGCTGTTATTATCCCTTTTTTCCAGCAGTTTACTGGGATTAATGTGATTATGTTTTATGCTCCTGTGTTGTTTAAGACGATTGGGTTTGGTAATCATGCTTCTCTTATGTCTTCTGTGATTACTGGAGCTGTTAATGTGGGTGCTACTGTTGTTTCGATTATTTGTGTTGATCGGTTTGGGCGTAGGGCTTTGTTTATTCAAGGTGGGCTTCAGATGATCATCACTCAGGTATACTTTTACATTCTCTTCTAAGTCCTAATAAACTTATTACAACATTTTCACAATATGTAGCATAACAACATATATACAAGTGTTACAGGATTCTATCCTAAAAGGTTACAAGTCTAAAATCAATTGATAATCGGTGGAGTAGCAAACCAGACTTGTATATGTGTTGGGGGAAGTCAATTTTCTTTCTATTAATCAACGTGGGACAACTTACTACAATATTTTCATAGTAGCAATGCCCGACCACATAAATCCTCAAACCAATTGATAATAGGCGGAGTAGCCAACCTGACTTGTACATATGCTTGGTCAAAGGGCCATTTTACTTTCTCATATATATTCAACGTGGGCCTCGACCGAACTTGGCAGCATTTTTGAAATTTTCGGGCCGACCCTTTACAAGAGGGCTTGGCATGGGTTGTGCTCGTTCAGACCCACAAAATGTTGGTTCGGCCCGAAGTCCGACTCACAACCATCTTAACATATAAGCACAATCCTGCAAGGGCACGAAGTATTGAACCGCATTTTTTTGTGAAAAAAAAACACGGCACAACTAATCACGTTAGATTTTGTAATTTAGGCTTATGCATGACGGTCCGGTCCGAGGGCATGTGGGCCTGGGACGGACCTGTTCGCATTTTGAACTTTTTGACTCGGCCCGTCCCAGCCTGTTACAAATGTGTTTGCCGTGGGTAGAACCCTTAGGCCCACATCCATCTTTACATATAAACCCCGCAAAATTGCATCATAAAACCAATTGATAATAGGTGAAATAGTACTGTAGCCAGCCAGACTTGTATATATGTTAGGTCAATGTTCTTTCTCTCATTGGAATGGGGGACTACTAGTCCCTTGTGATGATGCTAATTATCTTACTCATTGATTATTTGTAGGTGATTATTGGTGTAGTCCTCGGCATGAAATTCGGAGTCTCGGGAACAGGATCAATAGACAAAACAGACGCCAACATTCTCGTGGCACTAATATGCATCTACGTTGCAGCATTTGCATGGTCATGGGGTCCATTAGGATGGTTAGTCCCTAGTGAAATTTTCCCTTTGGAAACTCGATCAGCAGGTCAAAGTATCAACGTATCAGTCAACATGTTATTCACCTTCATTATCGCACAATGTTTCCTTCATATGTTGTGTGTCATGAAGTTCGGCCTCTTCTTCTTCTTCGCCGGATTCGTTGTCATCATGACGACCACCATCTTCTTCTTCTTGCCTGAGACTAAGAATATTCCTATTGAAGAAATGTATGGTGTGTGGAAAGCACATTGGTTCTGGGAAAGATTCATCCCTGATAGCTTGGTTGGCCGTAATACTAATAAGAATTCTGAAAGATGCTAAAATAATGGTTAATAACTTAATATGGTTAATGGGAAAAACCCGAAACTAGTAGAAACAACACAAATACAAAAACATGTACAAATCATATGGTTGATTTTGATTTAATTCAATTTCTAAGTTATTTTACTTGTGTTCAGCCTCTTTTATTTTCTTTTTTTAGAATAGTATTACAACAAGAGCATCATCAACCATAACATATACGGAGTATAGCACTGGTTAAATCAGTTGAATACGACATACCGTTATGAGAATAAACATACTTCCTCCATTTCAGAAAAAACCGCAATACTGTACTTTTAGTTTTGTAACTATTTATACACCTAATTTGAGTCATTTGACCATTATTTTTTTTACTAATTTATTAAAAGCATATGTTATCAAGTAAAATGTTAATGAATTGAATTAATTTATACTTTCATAATATTAAAATGGACATTTTGTTTTACCACCTAAAAAAGTCAAAGTGTTGTAATTTTTTTAAAACAACGAAAATACTCAATCTGTGCATTTCATAAAATCAAAAAGTTGGTCATATAAACATATCATGACTCAACTCAAAAAGTTACATAACATAACAAATTGTTTCCCCATCGGCCAAATAATGATTTATTAAGATTTGGTTGTGTAGAATTAAAAAGAGGGTCAATTGTATTTTTATATAAGAGTAAAGTTGTACTCCTATGAACTTTTATGACAATGGGACAATCTTTTAGGAATAAAAAATGATAAATGAGGCAAACAAAAAGAGACAGATGGAGTAAAAGCTTCGTCAATAAAAACCCAATCAAATAAGAAAAAGGAATGAAGATTGAAAAACTTGTGAATTAATCATGAACAAGTAAAATATGAAGTCCAACTTAAAAAGGACATGTCTCGTGATTTGATAATTTATTTAACGTGATTCCCGTTGGAGGTGAGGTAGCAGTAATAGTCGGATTCGGGTCGAATTTGTCAAATTTGCACAAATCCACATGCGACAGGGCCAGGTCAAATGTTCACTATTTCGGATTTAAGTCGAATTTTTTCATCAGTTCGAGTCGGACTTGGATTGAATTCGAGTCGGACTTGGATTGAATTCAGAAGAATCCCCTAGCGCGCAAATCAAAGTAGACAACTAGATATGAATAGAGCTGTCAAAAACCGATCCGATCCGAAAATCCGACCTGAACAGACCGAACCCGTAACCGACCATGACCCAAAATTTTGGTAAAGCAGGTAACCCGAAACCCGACCTGAAAAAAATGGTAATCAATTTTAACCCGATGGTGTATGACCCGAACTCGAACCCGACACCCGACCGAAAGATAACCGATAACCCAACATATCTGAGTGAACAATGATCAGATTCCGATTCGATACCCAACAAATTGACAATTACCTTAACCTGATTTTTACCACATAATCTGATAGTGACTCGACCTGTGCAGTAAATATTTTACGATTGAATATTTTGAGATGACCAAATCAGTTATTAGTCGATCTTAACTTGTGTTCGAGAGTGAACCCAACCTGAATTTTAACCTACCCAAAAATTATTCGATCCGAACTTGACCCCAAATCCGAGATTAACTGTTACAAACCCAATTATATAAGACCCAAACCCGAAATTGAACCCGACTCGAATATGATTCGACCCAGACCCGACTTGTACCCGAAATGAAAAAAGCCCGACATAACCTGACCGAAAACCAACCCAACCGAACCCGACCTACACCCGAATAATAAAGTGACACAAAATGACCCGACCTGTTTATAACCCGAGACCCGAAATGATTCGACCCAAACCCAACCCGATGACGTGTTTTGACAGCTCTAGACAGGAACAGTACTCGAGTTAGTTGCCGAGCCGAGTCCTTGTAATTGAAAATTTGAAATGTTACATAATCTAGTATGTTCTAGAATTCTGTAGTATCGACGGATGATTGATCCAACACTATAAACCGACCCCACAAAACCCTTCAACAATCTCTCATTTCCATTTTCCCCCCATTTTCTTTCTCCTCTCCCCAAACTCCGATCATTTTCAGATGTCGTCCGCCGGCGTAGCGGTTGCGCCACCGCAATCCTACTTCTGTTACCAATGTAATCGTACAGTTACTCTAACACCAACGCCCAATTCCGATCTCTCTTGCCCCAATTGCAGCGGTGGTTTCCTCGAAGAATTCGATTCTAATCCCCAATTTCCTCAAAACTCTAACCCTAATCGCTTTTTCGCTTCCTCCGCTGTCTACCCCGATCCTTTCTCACTCTTCGCCGACCCTTGGTTGGCTCCTTCCTTCACCGCCGTCTCTCGTGGACCCGTCACCTTCTCTTCCACAACAATCGACCTCCAAAACCCTAGGAACTTCTCTTCTTTTCTCTCCCCTCCTTCCCCTTCTCCTACCGCTTTTAGTCCCTTCGATTTTCTACAGAATTATCTCCAGAATCTTCGTGAAGGTGGCGCAAACGTCCAATTCGTCGTCGAAGGCAATCAGGGTGACCCGACCCTTCGCCTTCCAAACAATTTCGGGGACTATTTCTTGGGTCCGGGTCTTGAACAGTTGATCCAGCAGCTCGCTGAGAATGATCCGAATAGACATGGAACTCCCCCGGCTTCAAAAGAGGCAATTGATGATCTTCCAAATGTTGTAATCACTGCAGATGTTGTGAATTCGGACTCCAATTCTTGTGCAGTGTGTATGAATGAATTTGAGGTTGATTCGAGTGTGAAACAGATGCCCTGCAAGCACTTGTTTCACTCAGAGTGTTTGATTCCTTGGCTTCAGCTTCACAACTCTTGTCCTGTTTGTCGGTACGAGTTGCCCACCGAAGACCCGGATTACGAGAATCGAAGACAGGGTGGGAGCACTGAGGGATCATCGGAAGGTGGGACTGGTGGATCACAGGGAGAAAGTCGTAGTGGCGAGAGGAGGTTTAGTATTTCGTTGCCATGGCCTTTTAGGATGTTTGGTAGCTCTGAAGGGAATAACAGGGGTTCGGGAGCTCAGCAAGGTGGTGCTGGTGGTGGTAATAGTTCGGAGCCAAGCCATGAAAGCTTGGATTGAAATTGAGAAAGGTATAAATTCTATTCTCCTGCATTGCAGTCTTTGGCTTTGTGGTAATGTGTTTTTACTGAATTTTGTGAATTTCATTGATTAGTTGTGTAGAGTGTAGGGAATTTGTAATGGATGATAATCGTTGGTTAACTTCTATATGGGTTTATGCTTAGAATACTGGCTTTTTCAGTTGTCTTGGATTGATTTCTTGTCATGTATTGTGGTGATATGTGAAGGAGAATACCTTTTATTAATCACCTGAAGACTAACTAATTATGTGAAGTTATGACTTTGAGCTTGCTGTTTTTAGTCCCTTGCTATTTATGTAAAGAAAGTTGTATTGAAATTGTGGGTTGTGATCTTTCTGATCACTTGGGAGCATTCAGATAGCTCTAACTGACCACCCTAAGGGCTTGTTTATTCCCATAGGAAGTGGTAATTCAAGGGGAATTATTTTCCTTGTTAAATTCCTAGGAATTTCCTTAAATTGTTTGATTGGCAATATGGGAATTAGAAATTCTCACAAATTTTGATTGACTGAGGGGGGCAAGTTAATTTACTTCCTATATTTTGTAGGAATTCCCGCTTCCCATGAATTTCAAATTCACCCATTTTACATTTTCATGTCTAACCAAACAACTATCCAATCTATACATTCCCATGAACTTCCACTTCCACCATTTTTAAATGTCAACCAAACAACCCCTAAGTCTCTTCTAAGTTATAAGCTAGTCGCACAAACCATCATTGTAATTTGCAATCACCTCAAGAGTCAAGGCCATCCCCCCTGCCTTCGGATCTTCATTCGAGGAATCGAGGCTGTCATAGATTCGTAGGTGCTACTATCAACTGCATCCTCCTAAATAAGGGTCTGAACCTGTCCTTTACCCTTTGGTTCAGATTGGGCCACCAAGGTTACAAAAAATCTTAGATCTGGCCAAGAAACAATAACTTACGTTGCGAGTTATCTACACCAATTTTGAACTTATGACTCTTAACATGGAAAGTAGTCAAGTAAGAAAGGAATGGATTGCTTTTGTTGACTGGGAATTTATAGATTGGATGAAATTTTAGTTATTTCTTTTCATAATTTAACATGATTTTTTTTAATGGAATACAAATTTACAATGCCATTGTAGTCATTACATCATCAAATCATTAGTGGTTAACGTGGTGACTAAAGCATTGAGATCAAGGATTCAAGGGTGTAGATCTTATAGAATTATTGTACATGAAATTTGTAGCTTTATATGATTTCCCATATGTCATTACAGAATTTTCCGTTTAAGTATGTTCAGCTTTACGTCATTATATGGCCGAAGATAAAAGTAAAGCTATCTAGACTGTTTCCGTCATTTAAGGAGATCGATCAAATTGCCTCTCTGCCTTGACATGTGTTTCTGGATCAATCTTTCTCCACTCGTTGTCCGTTCTTGGATGCCCATCATTTGGCTTCTTCGTTCCTCTTCCCTCTTCTCCTCAGCAGATTTGACAGACACCTTTTGGGAACTGAGGGAGCTGTTTGAGCTCCACATCTTAGATGCCTGTTCTTCCCTTCACCCTTCTGACCTTCTCCCGTATAACCCTAGAGCCACTTTCGAAATTGACCATCGTAGGTAGATGTAATATAATGCATAAACTGAAATTAGAAAGAAGGAAAAGAGATTTTTGGGGAAAATGATAGTCGATTGTAATTGATACATGTAAATCACCAACCAGAGATTCAATCCAAGATTTCAAGCCTTCAAGTGGCTGTTCCTTTCTAAGCAAAAGCTAAAAAAGGACGAAACTTCTCAGTAATGTTCATCATGATCATCCTCTAACTGACCTCTATATCTAAATGTAGTTGCCTTCCTCCTCAATCTTCGACAAGGTATGTAGCAAAGCTTTTGTTTACTCGCTAAAACTCTTTGGACCTTAAGAATAAGAAGAAGCCTATGGTTTTTCCCTAGAACACCCCTTCCCGATGCAAGACTTGTTTTTTTTTTTTAGGCTCTATCATCCCTTTGTGTATGCAGTCCTTTAGCTTCACCGTGCTGTGACCTGCTGCCACCCAAACGCTAGGCTAATTTTAGACTTAATACATCCCTTTCTTGACATTTTTGCCTCATTATATGATTATAGATCAAAAAATTTGGCAGTTGATCATTGTGTTCGTGTATTGTTCTAATTTAACAGTAATAGTTTTGTTGCAGGTGTATGGCCAGATCTGTGTGATTTGATTATGTCATTCATGAACTCATTTTTTGCGAGACAGAGGAAGGTGCAGCGCTATATGGACATAAGAAATATACAAGTATGTTAGAAACCCATCACACTTCGGGGTTAGAGTTGTAGGAGATATATTGGTGGAGATGGACTAGTACTATTGGGGTATCGCGGTGCTCTTTTGGTTATGTACAGATTCGTTTTTTTGGAATCAAAATTAACCTTTTATTAAGGTTTATGGGTACGTATGATATGACGCTAACAATGATATTTTTGGTGTATGTAACAAAAGTACCGAAGTATTTGCTTATTGATAGTATCATCATATGGTGAATTGTCACTAGATAAATTTAATGCTGGTTGTGGGCTGCATCGAGCTCGTGTGCCTCGAGGGCGGGGCAGGTCTGACCCCACGAGCTATAGAACGGGCCGAATGTAAGGGCTTCCGTGTTTGATAGCCTAAATTCATTTTAGTGTAATTCTTATTAAGGTTGCATGAACCAAAATCAAATTCCAGAAAAGTTTTCCCTAACTCCCTATATCTTATGTTTACTCCCTATGTGCTACAACAGTGTTCACTGAAAACTGGATTGAATACGGAGTTTATTTTATTTTTTTTCATCAATTTGCCATGTCACATTGACGGGCTGTTTGCAATCTGTTGATAAAATTGCCAATTACTTTTGAGCCCAATGGCCAGCTCTAGTACAAACTTATCATGATACAAGTGCTAGCCTATTATCGTCCATATTCTCTTTGTAAGCGCATGATCTGTCAAAGTCGACTAAACTTACTAGTTGACTGTCGAATTCGACTAAATTTACTTGTTGACTGACACAAGTATGGAGAACTTTAAGTCAAATTTGACACAAGTAATAAATTAGATAAGAATAATGTTAGAGAAGTAATTGAGAATAAAGAAATTTTTTCCCGTTTATTTTTGTTCTTCACTTTTGACATTTTACTCGTTTATTAACGATTAATTATTGTGCATTGAGATTTATCTATTTTTTTATGTGAACAAGAAGAAAAATTGCATTTATTTATAATGTGTACATTCTTATCAAAGTGGAAAATTGTGAAAATTTTTATGTCCCAATAAAGAAGTATAATAGATTAAATAATCAAATGAATTTAGGTCCTATTTTGTTCAACTTATTTTGACTTATTTTAGACAAAATAAGTTAAGTTAAGTTCAGATAAGTTCAGTTAAGTTCAGTTAAGTTCAGATAATATAAGCTTGGCAAAAATAATTTTTTTTTAGAGATTTTCACACACAAATAAGTTTATTTCAGACAAAATAAGGTTTTTACTGATAAAATAAGTTCAGGTAAATTTAGTTAAGTTCAGATAATATAAGTACAGTCAAAATAAGTCCAATAGAAAGAAGCCTAATTGGTTAAAATAATTATTTGACACAAAAAGAAACGAAAGGGTTAGGAAGTAAACAACAAAAAGAAATGGAGAGAGTAGGAAAAAAGAACAAGTTGGGGTCCAAAAGTTAATAAAAATAAAATATTTATTTCCGCAGGAAAGTAGCACAAAGAAGTATGAAATACGGAGTAATAAACAAATGGAGAGTTAGTATAACAGTTCCTAAAAATGAAATTGAAATTAAAAAAATGGCTGCCAGTAGTAATTGTAACTTCTAGAAAAAAGATGGAGGGATTACTATTTCGTCCCTGAAAAATTGTCTCATTTATCTTTTTACAGTCTCTAATATATAACTTTAAATGTAAATATTTTTAATTCTACACGTGTAAAAATTATAAAAAATTGATATTTCAAAAGTAAATATTGAAAAAAATTAACAAGACCCTACATGATTTATAAATTTTACCGCTAATGAGAATATGTCAAAAAATTTCAAAGTTTGATCCAGAAAATTGCAACGCGATAATCTTTTAGAGATAGAGGGAGTATTTTTAGTATACTTAACTTAATGAGTACTACCTCCGTTTCAGAAAGTTCTTTACGCTTTGAAAAATGTGTCCAAAGTATGAAAACTTTGACCGTAAATTCCCACTATTATATACATTAAAATGTTACATGTAAGATCTTGTTAGATTGGTCTCGTTATTCATTTTGAGAATATTAATTTTTTATAAATTTTTTCCATACAAAATTGGATATAATAACGGTCAAACATTGCACCGGAGTCCGTGCAAATAGTAAGTGTAAAGATCTTTTTGAAACGGAGGAAGTACAAGAGTACTGGAAGGCACATGACATGGCCTGGTGCAATCACGCAATATACAAGTGGATTAATCTCAAAAATTTAATTATCTATTCTAATCTATTTGCTTTGCTCTTCTGTGCCCTATTTAATTTCTCTGGTGAAATGTACTGCATCTAATTAGTTTTTAGTTTCAAAAGGTCTTGTGCGCACAAGGTGTACAACAAATTTATTGTACACCAAGATAACTTTACCCTTTTTTTTTTGTAACTTTAACCTAATTTTGATTAACTTTTATATTAGTGAAAAGAAAATTGATAGATAAATATTTTAAAGGGTTAGATGATTAATTTTATACCTTATTAGTTATTTTGAAGAAATAAGTTTTACTAAAATGAAAAAATTTATCATTGAAAAATAGATAACTTTTACATATATATGCTTAACTTTTACTCCGGTGTACAATATTTATTGTACACCCATTGTAAATAAGAATTTGTGTTTTCGTTTTGGGGCAAATGATACACCCGGTTATACTCAAATCTGTATTTTGTAAGGCACAATCAAAGATATTTTTCGTTCATTTATTCATATAGAGGAAAAATAATTAAATAGGCCAAAAAGAAAATGAATACATAGTCTTATTAAAAATACCTTATAAAGTATCATCACCAGGAGTACATCACTTGTATAATAAACATTCTTCACAAAAGTTAACAAAAAGAATGTTTATTATATCGTAATGGTACTCCGTTTAACGAAATGATACTTTCTTTTTTAAAATGGTACATGTTATTGACCAAAAGCTTCTATAATGTGTTTTGAAACAAATCACAACATGCCGCTACGACGCTCCCGTATAATAACTTGTATAATAAACATTCTTCACAAAAAAAAAATTGTATAATAAACATTGTTTGCCTTCTTCTCCACAAAAAGATAATGAAAAAGTACATGGGAGTAATTTGGATGAATAGTAAATAACGTTAGGCTGTACGGACATGGACCCTTGCCTGTGAATAGTGATGGTGTTCACATAATGGAGAAGGCAAGTTGATGTTTTGGATGGGCTCCAGCCTCCCATATATCTATATCTATACTAATATATTAAAAGGCGTTGTGAAAAACGTCTATGTGTCACGTAATACTCTACCCTCATTATGCCACATCATACACTTGTCAAGTGTTATGTCTCATGCCATGACATGGACAACCAAAAATTAACACAATGAGGTTCGAACACCAGACCTCAAGTGTGGATGATAGCTCTCCTTACCATCTTAACCAACTACCAATTGTGGTTTATATCTTTACATTAATTTATAAATAAATGTTAAATGAAGTCTTAAACAACTAATTTTTTACGTGACTTTTTAATTTCTATGGACTATTTTAGAAAAATGATAATAATTAAAGCGTTATGACAACCATGAAGAAAACATATTATGTCATAAGTCTCATAAGCATCAACTATAGGAGTGCCCTGTATAGCTGCATATATATCTAAAAATTGGTGTTAAGTAATTTGACGCACTTAGTTCCACGAGAAAAAAAAAGTATAAAAATTATATGATGATCTAATTGAAAAATTACTTAATTGGCATGATAAATGACATAGTGTGTCTGTGTAGTTGACGAAATTAATACATGTTTTTCACTCAGCGCAATACAAGTACTTTGGTCAAATATTGAGTTCAAGAAAAATCTAAAATTTTAACTACTCAATGTAGCAACCGGGGCATCGCCCGGGCCACACACTAGTTCAAGTATTAAAACATGACATGTTGGCCAACCATTTGCCACATTATAGTACCTGCCACTTTTATTTCGCAGAAAGCCAATAGATTGGAAATTTAAATTACAATCAATCTCCACATGAAAATTCTTCCTTCATTATGGACTTTTGGTATAATTTATTTTGTGGTTGTCAAAAACTAACTCGATCAAGAATTAAATTTTGAAGCGGAGTCGAAAAATAATTTATACACATTCGAGTTGTATATGTTATGTATATGATGCCTAGCACAATTCTTTACTATGTATTCAGTATGAACGAAACGATTCCACCAAATTCGTAACTGATCATAAAATTATCTTTTGACCTTTTCAATAATTTTTTTTTTTGTGCAAATGAGTCACAAGGGCGGGGATGAGAATCGATCACAAGATCATCTGGAACCGGGATGGAAGTTCTAACCAACTGAGCTATCCATTACTCTCACCTTTCAATATTAAGGCCTTGTTTGGCAAATGGCTTTTTGATGGCTTTTTGGTTGGCTTTTGGCTGTTGGCTTTTTAATCTGGTCAAACAGCCAAAAAATATGTTTGGTAACTGGCTTTTTATCTTGCTGAAAAGCCAGCTTTTCCGCCAAAAATGAAAAGCTAGTAACACTAACTTTTTGGAGTTGGCTTTTGGCTTTTCACTATCTAAATTACTTTTTTGTCTTTATTTTTTTACTAATTAACTAATAGTTAATAATTAATGATTAATAATTAATAATTAATAATTAACAATTACCAATTAACAATTAACAATTAATAATTAACAATTAACAATTAACAATTAACAATTAACAATTAATAATTAATAATTAATAACTAATAACTAATAACTAAAAGTTAATAATTACGGAGTACTCCGTATTAATTAATGACTAATAACTAAAAGTGAATAATTAATAAATAATTAGTTATTAATTAATAATAATTAATCATTAATTATTAATGATTAATTAATAAATAATTAGTTATTAATTAATAATAATTAATCATTAATTATTAATGATTAATTAATAATTAATAATTATTATTAATTTATTATTATTAATTATTAATTATTAATCATTGATTATTAATTATTAGTTATTAATTATTACTCCATAATTATTAATTAAAATAAAAATTTATTAATACTATTGCATAAAGTAATTTATTTTTAAATTTATATTTTATTTATTTCTAATTACGTTTTACTCCGTACATAATACAAAGTATGTATTGAAAAATGAATAAAATACATTAAATGTCCTTAAATGTCATTTTACATAGCTACAGCCAACAGCCAACAACTGATTTTACCAAACATATTTTTAACCAATCCATAGTCAAACAGCCAACAAAAGCAGCCAACTTGAACAGCCAGTCAAACCAGCCAAGTAAAACAGCCGACAGCCAACAGCCAACAGCCAATTGCCAAACAGGGCCTAAGTCTGTATAAAAACATTTTCAATTTACATTTCGATCTTGGGCATTTATAACAGTTCCAAAATATGGTCAAAATTAGTAAAGATATACAAAATGAACAATTTTTATGGACCGAACGAAATATATCAGTTAAAGAACAATGTCTAGAGTTCTTTAACTAATCTTGGACTAGTTAAGAAATAATCTGAAAAGTCAAATTTAGGTTAAGCGCGCTAGAACGCACCGCGCGTGAACCAATATTCCTTAGCCTCATGGTTGATGTCCCATTGTCCCTTATATGTTAGAGGATCCGCTGGATCCCACTATTTTAATAGATTGAAAAACGTGAGAGGAACTACTAATAGAAATAAAAATGCTCTTAAATGTACAATACACCCATGTACACCTAAGAATTTTTCCCATGTTACATTCTTGTCTGTACTGTGTAACTGGATATACCTAATTTTTTTTTTTTTTTTTTACTGTTTTACATCCTTATCCAAGGTGTGCAATTAAAATTTGATGCTAAAGCAAGATAAAATGTTTATGGACTACTAGTGGAACTATTACTTAAGTTATTGTGCTCTTAGCACTAAAAAAGACAATTCCTAGTAGAAATGGTTGAATTATTCTTATCTTCTAGCTAGAAAATGTAGTTAATTACGGAGTATATGTTTTACTTCTCATCATATATGAGTGATATGAAAGTCCTTGAGATTTAACACAACTATAGGACCTTGTGCAATTGATCTCATTCTTGTTTCACAAACTATATCGGCACATGGGGCCATGGGGGGATCTTTGAAAGTGTAAGGATGATCTCTCGAAATTTCATTAAAGAAAAAACTTACAACGTTCCTTTATTATTGTTTTTTGAACAAATAATTAACATGGAGTACATCATTTTGTCAACAAAGTATACATTACGTTATAGAAAGTTATGTTTAGATGCAATTTTTGAATGCTACCTACTTCATACTACGTACGTAATACTTAGTACTACCTCCGTTTCAAAATGATATTTACAGTTACTATTTGCACGGACTCAAATGCAATATTTAACTAATAATATATCTAATTTCGTATGTGAAAAAATTATAAAAATTTGATATTCTGAAAATACATCCCGAGACCAATCTAACAAGATCTTACATGTGACGTTTTGATGTATATAATGGTGAGAATTTACGGTCAAAGTTTTTATACTTTGGACACATTTTCCAAAGCGTAAAGAACTTTCTGAAACGGAGGTAGTAGTAAATAAGTAGAAGTAATTAGGAATTTTACTAGGATTTGTGCACCCAGTCACAACTCACAATCAACGCCATACTCGTCCCTTGGATCACGAATACTATTGACCTGAGGTTAAAAGTACATTAACCAAATATAGAGAAGCTAAACGTTTAAAGAATCATCTTAAACTATGATTTATTTGCTCCCATTACGAGAATGAGAGGTAGAATATTGAAATTTTGAAACATTCTCCTTTTGAAAAGAATTAAAAGAATGTCACATCTTCCTCTCTAATACTCTCTTATACTACAATTTTTTTCCTCTATTCATCTCTCATTTTCACAAATATATTCTACGTATATTTTTTTTCAATAACTTTGGAAAACTATTTAATTTCCTCCTGGAGTTTATGTTGAAAATTATTTTCCATGCAAAATCATTTTTTTTCAAATGTTTCCGATTAAACAATTTGAGCCTAATTAAGTTCATTACTTCAATTCACTACTTAGAGCATCTTCAACGGTAAGATAATAAATTTTGGACTAGTATTAAAAATAAACCCTAAAGAAGCCCCTCTCTCCTCACTCTCCTCTTAACTCTAGTCTCCATGGATAATTTCCGAGGAACTTTCATCGGTTTGTATTGGTAGACATTCATGCTTTAATTATTTTCTTTTGTTATTTTCAATAAATTTTGTTTTTGTAGGTGTAAATGTGTAATAATGCTTCCTCCTCCGGAAAAGAATGTGTAATAATGCTTCCTCCTCTGGAGTCGTTCTTCGGTATTTTCTCATTTAATTATTTGGAAAAAAAGGATTTGTTTTTTTCTCCATTCATTTTTACTCGCAACGTTTATCACTTTCGCGCATGCCAATGCACAACTTTGATGATTATTATCTTTAATTCCTTTTAAGGAAAAATTATAAAAAGTTAATACTTTGAAAGTACGCATTAAGACGAATCTAACAAAACTCACATGACTATATTTTATCTTACGTATAAATCTCCAACAATGGTCAAATTATAATACGTGAATAGTGTAGAAATCACAAACGTTACGAGTATTAAAAATCGGAGGAAGTATTATATTTTAGATTTGTTCTTGTTATTTTTTAGGGAAAATTCAATTGTATATGTCGCATGACTTTATTTTAATGAAAATTTCCCTTATCCGTAAAAAAAATGTCCATTACTTCACTAAAGATAGTCATAAGTGGATATACTAAAGATGATCCTAAGTGGATAAACGAATAGTGCAAAAGTCAAAACGTTGCAACTATTAAATACAACGAAAGTATATCACTATACCTTCCAAAATCTATTAATTTATGAATAAAAAATTTTACAAAACTAACAATAATACTGAACGAACCTTAGAATTTTTTTTAAAAAATGTCAAGAAAAAGATAGAGAAAGGGACTTTTCTTTGAAAAATAATGTATTATTGAAAGAAAGAAGTTAATTGATAGAAGTGGTCCATTATTCTTTTTCTTTTAGTGTACGTTCATAAAACAAGACACTCGTCGTATTGAATATGAATGGTTAAAAATTAAGAATCGTACGAAAAAAATTCCTAGGCATATAAAAGTAGGTGCATTTACACACAACAAATTAACTAATTAACTGCAAACTGTAACATAATTATTTGTTTTAGTATAAATACCTAGTAAAGCTTACACCATGATCTCTCAACAAAACCCTATGTGGCTATCATATCTCTCACTCTCTCTACATCCTCCTATACTTTTTTTTTTTTTCTCATTTTTTTTTTCTCTCTAATATTAACCCTACCTTTTTCATACCTAATTAGGGTTTTTCATATGGCGGCTAGGATTCTTTCCAGTTACTGGACCGTCTAGTTTAAAATTATATGTATTTTCGATCCACCTCAGCACCCCTTTGATCCTCCCGGTAACAGGATTGACCTGTTACCGGTGAGGATCCAATCGGGGGAGCTGAGCTGAGGTGGGGAAATGAATGAATTAACAATCGTGGTTTGCTGATGCAGCCTCATCAAGATTCACAATAATCAACGAGCGAGAGTTAATTGGATCGATCCGTTAACCCGGCGATTCTTGCTTTCGGATATGCGAATCTTGATGATGCTGCATTGGCAATAGACGATTAATGATCGATGCTCATCAGAGTTTTTCTTTAATTAATTAGTGTTAGTGTGTTTCTGTCAACAATTATTTTGTTAATGCATATATTAATTATGATGATAACATTAATGCAGGTGAGTGATTAGACAATATTAGCAGATGAAGCAGCTATTTTATTAATTGATTAATTAACTAATTAATTAATTTACTGTCATATATACCTGACTTGATCTGACTTGCCAATGGCCATAAAAGAAATGCAGAAATCAACTTTTCCAAATATCTGGTGAGGAATAATCTTCAGGTTTCTTATAGTTTATTTTATTTATTGTTTATTTTACTAGGTTTTGTTTGGCTGCTTAATTTGGTGTTTTTTTTCCTTTTTATGTTGGGACAGATCTGTGGCTTAGATTAGACATGTATGACTGTGAGTTAGCGATGGAGTGTCAACGGCCGCCGTGCTCGGATAGTTCGATTGTGGTTTTCTATAGTTCGCCGGCCACCAGGGTGACCACCGGGATAATTAATATTGTTAAGTTTTGTATTAATTAAATAGGAAAGTGATATATTGTATTTACATTTTTAACTCCTTGCTTAAATCCCCGGGATTTAAGCAAGGAGTTAAAAATGTAAATACAGGTATTAAATTAAATTATGTTGCACACCACCTTGCTAAGGTAATGTCGTTTGGAGAGTAGGTACGGGTGAATCATTGTTCTTCATAAATCATTTCTTATAAACCCACGAAATAATTTGTCTCTTGATTAATACATTAGCACAACTTTTCCCTCACAAAAACAATTGTATATGGTCTGTGGAGTGTCACTAGACGGCGTGTGGGTCGTGTCAGATTGCGGCTTGTGGTCACTACACATGGGCCGGCCGACTAGGCACGGCCACTGCCAAGCGCCGTTAGATGTTTTTTTGTTGGTTTAGTGGTGATTGAGGCTGAACTTGGTAGGGAGAACTCGTGTTCGATCCCCCGCAACAACAATTGGGAGGGGACTGGAACCTAACCACCCAGAACTCCCCCGAATCCGGATTAGCTCCTAAGGGTGAACCGGGTGTTAACACCAAAAAAAGCGCCGTTAGATGTGAAAGTATACATGCAGCTTAGAATGGCACATTGTAGAGCAATATTATAAGTTTGCTGTCTGTTTTGAACACAGATCTCAGCAGATAACAGTAACTGAAGTGTACAAGTATAAATAATTGCAGCTTGTAAGTGTACAAATAAAGTAGTTATAAATAGTAAGATTACTAAACATGCAAGTTGGTTCATTATAAATTTATAATGGTTTATCTCTCAGCTCCCTGCCAAAGTGGGGGATCATCCAAAAATAAAAAAAATCCGAGGTAGATTTTATCAGAGCCTTTATTTTTACACAATACTCACTATTATGTGTAGTCATTTTAAGTTCAAATCCTCTGATATCTGGGTTTGTCCCCCCCACTCCACCCCCACCCCCACCAATAACTAGCACAATATGAAGAGAAAATGTAATATTACCATTAGACCTCATTATTGTGCCGTGTCGGATCGAAAATTTAAAAAACGAGGCTCAGGCCCGTCTGCTCTTTTGCCGAGTGGGCCGTCGATCGTGTCTAAGCCTAATTTTCCCAACTTTAGTATGCCTTGTCTTGCCGTCCAAGTCATGTCGTGTCGTGCCGGTCCTTGCCACACTTTTTCCAAAAAAAATACAGCTCTGGCTCAGCCCATGACCCACAATTTTGCTCCCAAACTAGCTAGTCAGTGTCGAGCTTTTTTGCGTTGTGCTGGGCCGGGCTTTTTTCGTATGGGATCGAGTTGCGCCTCGAACAAGCCCAACCCACAACCATCTTTAGAGACAAGTTCTGGATCAAAAGAGATTCGGGTCGTCATATATAAAAGGGTCACCTTCTAATAGGTCAAACGCAGGGTTGGTTTAAAGCGGAACATATACTGTCAATAACAGGTCGATAGTGAGGAAGGCTGAAGGGGAATTCACGTACAGCTAGCAAATTAAATCGGTCCTTTCAAAAATAGTACGTAATATCAGCATCTCTATAAATTAAATAGTAATATCACCATCTCTAAAGATACTAAACGTACAAATAATTGATTTGGTGGGTGTATGTGTAAGTGTAAGTGTTTGTCAATTTAATTAAAGTTCAAAAGTTATTCTTCACCAAAATATATATACCATTAATATCTACTTGTGCATAGATTTGTGGACCATATCATATATGCAGGTGATCAGCCTATGTGTTGATCATACAACCTAATTAAGCCAGACCTTGATGCCATAACCACGGCCATATGTTGATATTGCTGTGATTTGTGTTAATTCAGGCTGGTATGTGAATGATGTCAAACCTTGTACACATGTGTTGGTTATTGCTCATTATACAATATAGGCCATAATTGGAAATGTGATCATTTTTCATTGACATTTTAAATACACTGTAACATATATGACTCCAACTAGTTTTTACCTCGTGCATCGCACGAGTTCTTAATTTAAAAGTTCAGTTACATCATTTAGGTAATATAAATAGGATACACAAGTTTTGAAATAATAAAATGTGAAGCAGTTGGAGTATATATAATGAAATTAAACTTAGAGTGTGAAACAAATAAAAGTAATTTTGAAATAAAATGAATACTCCGTATCTAATTAAGGAGAAGAAGTTAAAAAGGTGAATATAAATGGTATTTAACAACAAAATAAAATAATATAAAAGTGAGGACAGATAGCATCACTTTATGCAAATATTGTGTTTTAAAATATTAGTATAGATTTAATCGAGGAGACCGGTTACTTAATTACATACTTTTGTGAAAATACCTAAAAATTATATTTCGTATTTTTTTTATGTCCCTAAGTTTAGTTTCTTACTCCACTATTTTATGGAGGTTGGAGAGGCGGCATGCTGTGATGCGTGAGCAAACACATCATTGCGCCAACACATGCACCATTTCTTTTAAAAAGAGTATCATTCATTAAAAAAAGAGTATCATTTCGATAAAAACATGTACCATTTCATTAAAAAAGAGTACCATTTCATTAAAAACAAAGTACCATTTCGATTAAAACATGTACCATTTCGATTAAAACATATACTATTTTATTGGATTTTTTTGCTGTTATGTTTTTGTAATGTTATGTTTTTGTAAAAACATAACAGACCGCGTTTTTTACTTTCTCCTATTTTATGTGTGTACTATGCTAATTAGTACAACTAGCAATTAAATACGGAGTAATTAATTAACAGTGTCTACTGCAGCTGTTTTCTGTACAATGCCCCCAATATCCATTATTGCGTTGGAGATCGACAGTTTGTCACGATCATGTCCTCATGTTAAATTATTCAAAAAAAGTTCTTCCGTACTTTTACTTGCAATATATATAGATTTTAGCATGTAATTTATGGAAGAGATTAGGAAAGATAAACGGACAAATCGATCAAAAAAATCGATATTACTTTTTTTTTTTTTTTTATAGCACAAAAACAAACGATCAAACAACCATTCCCTTCCTCACGTTAGTCGCTAGGATATGGGCCGGAGAAATAGTTAGCCTATCAACCTTAACACATGCCACATAATCAAGAGTAGAGGCCAACGCGATGATGTCCGCTAACACGTGCCGAATATGGTTATCAGTAGAATTCGGCTTTGAGAGGGCCATAATGGCCACTTTGCAATCTGTTTTGATCAAAATGTTTCTGGACACTGCTACTACATTCTTCTGCCCTTCCCAGATTGCTAAACATTCTGCCTGTAAAGCCGAAGTTGCGCAAATTTCCCATCGAGCTGTGTATGTGCCTCACCGTCGTCCTCTCCCCTTGCCATCCCGTATTTATTTTGCGGTCAATAATTACCGACTACGGAGTACTTATTTCGTGGTCGGTAAATCCTTTTTACAGATTAGTACACTAGTGGAAAAAACCCCTGTTGTAGCCCCCTTGTTGAGGGGGGCATACATAAGCGCGCCTCAATAGCTACTTAGTCAACGCGGGTCAAATATTTTACTAACAGGTTGAGGCGGGCTTTTGTGGTGTTCGCTTCTACAGAAGCTGTTGAAGGGGGCTTTCTTAGCCCGCCTCAATAGAAAGAAGCTGTTGAAGGGGGCTTTTAATTGCCCGCCTCAATAGGGTCTTTCTGTTGAAGGGGGCCTTCATTTGCCCGCCTCAATAGGCACACATTAAATTTAAATCAAAACCACCGCCAAACAGATAAGCTAGCTGCGACATCTCTTCCAAACTGGTCGTCGTACTTCACATCTCTAGCTTCCAACGCAAACTCATACTGTGACATTTTTGAAGCTGTTGAGAAGATCATCAAGAAAAGCGCCGGAAACTCAATCAAATTTCCGATCAACTCAAGCAATTTTCTTAAGTAAGCTTCAATTTCTTCTTAAATCTGTTTAACTTGTTTTCATTTTTTACAATTTTTGTTTGGATTTATTGTCAAATTTGCGAATCGATGACTAAATTTCTGTAGAAGTTTAGTGGAAATAGAATAGTTTCTTCATATTTGTTTGTAGAAATCTTGACAATTTTTTGATGCTGTTGTTTGAAATCTGCAATTGCGAAAAATTGGGGATTAGGGTTTTTCGGCAATATTTTTGTTCTGTCTATGTTCTTAGTTAGTATACGGTCCTTTAATTTTGGGATGTAATCTAAACCTTAAAAAATGATTGGTGATTAGCGCTTCCTAAACTTCAAATGTTAAACAAGAATTTAGTTTTTCCCCCTTTCCAAGAGGGGTTTTGGTAAATGCAGTGGATTATTGTTTCTATTGTTCTTAATAGATGGAAATTAGATGCATAGAGGCTATCTATTGATGTTCTTCACACTCGGTTCTTCACCGGAGCTTACTGTTATTGGTATGCTTATTCAAGAAGTAAGCTCATACTTCTGTGAAATTTTTGTCTTCATTAAGAGTGAACTTAATTTGGTATTTTGGGATTGTTTAGGGATTAACCGCCCCTTTTGGTAGATGGTAAGAAATCTCAGTAATGTGCATTGATTTACATGATGTAAAGTAGGCATTAGGCAACTAGTTATGTTCTCAATAATATACATATAGTCTTGGACTTAATTATCAATAGTTTTTTACAACCGAGTATTTATTTACTTAGGTTGTTTAGACACAAAGATGGAAGCGTTTATATCTTCATGGATTTGGTAAAGTTCTTTAATTTTTCCATAATTACAAGTCTGCTGGATTTGCTAATTTATTGCTTTGAATACTAATCTGCTGGTCTTGCTGCTGTTGCATGTGAATTCTGATCTGGTGGTCTTTAGAATTTCACTTCCATCTGTGTGTTTCTCCTCTGTTTGCTTCTGTTTAGAGCTAAAATGACATTTCCGCTCCCAACTTTGAACTAAAGAACCTAAGGACTCATTTGATTCTTATTACATGTCTAATATACATAGTTTTAACTTTCTAAAACTCATTCGAATCTATTTATGCACATTTAAGGCTCATTAGGTCGTTATAGGTCATGTTTAGAGCTAAAATGACATTTCCGCTCCCAACTTTGAACTAAAGAACCTAAGGACTCATTTGATTCTTATTACATGACTAATATACATAGTTTTAACTTTCTAAAACTCATTCGAATCTATTTATGCACATTTAAGGCTCATTAGGTCGTTATAGGTCATGTTTAGAGCTAAAATGACATTTCCGCTCCCAACTTTGAACTAAAGAACCTAAGGACTCATTTGATTCTTATTACATGTCTAATATACATAGTTTTAACTTTCTAAAACTCATTCGAATCTATTTATGCACATTTAAGGCTCATTAGGTCGTTATAGGTCATGTTTAGAGCTAAAATGACATTTCCGCTCCCAACTTTGAACTAAAGAACCTAAGGACTCATTTGATTCTTATTACATGACTAATATACATAGTTTTAACTTTCTAAAACTCATTCGAATCTATTTATGCACATTTAAGGCTCATTAGGTCGTTATAGGTCATGTTTAGAGCTAAAATGACATTTCCGCTCCCAACTTTGAACTAAAGAACCTAAGGACTCATTTGATTCTTATTACATGACTAATATACATAGTTTTAACTTTCTAAAACTCATTCGAATCTATTTATGCACATTTAAGGCTCATTAGGTCGTTATAGGTCATGTTTAGAGCTAAAATGACATTTCCGCCCCCAACTTTGAACTAAAAAACCTAAGGACTCATTTGATTCTTATTACATGTCTAATATGCATAGTTTTAACTTTCTAAAACTCATTCGAATCTATTTATGCACATTTAAGGCTCATTAGGTCGTTATAGGTCATGTTTAGAGCTAAAATGACATTTCCGCTCCCAACTTTGAACTAAAGAACCTAAGGACTCATTTGATTCTTATTACATGATTAATATGCATAGTTAAAACTTTCTAAAACTCATTCGAATCTATTTATGCACATTTAAGGCTCATTAGGTCGTTATAGGTCATGTTTAGAGCTAAAATGACATTTCCGCTCCCAACTTTGAACTAAAGAACCTAAGGACTCATTTGATTCTTATTACATGACTAATATACATAGTTTTAACTTTCTAAAACTCATTCGAATCTATTTATGCACATTTAAGGCTCATTAGGTCGTTATAGGTCATGTTTAGAGCTAAAATGACATTTCCGCTCCCAACTTTGAACTAAAGAACCTAAGAACTCATTTGATTCTTATTACATGACTAATATACATAGCTTTAACTTTCTAAAACTCATTCTAATCTACGTATGCACATTTAAGGCTCATTGGGTCGTTATAGGTCAACAACGTACTTAATTATCTCTATAGTCTGCAACTATATCTTTTAATTTTATGCTTCAATGGAATGTAAAGACAATATCGTGAGTGTAAACTTTGGTACTCATATATATTTTCCTTCCATGCAACTTGCAGGCTAGAGATCGAGTCGATTGGAAGAAAGTCAACACGACCTTACTTAAGGTTTGTAATGCATGATCTAAAGGGACCTAAGTGGCTGGATTAGAGACATTTGTTAGATTAGCTCTCTAGCCTTTTGTCTTTAGTTGTTAATATTAGTTGTAATTTGTTAGACTAGCTAGGTGTTTAAAAATTGTAAACATACGTACTATATATACGCTTTGCTCTGTTGGGTTAATATAAATGAAGTTAATGTAATGATTTATTTATCAAAGATAAGCAGATTCATACCTTTGCTATTTTGGTGTTGATTGGGTACAGGTTTCAATACTCAATGGAGTATATATCTAGTTGTGGTTATTGCCGCCTATTTTATATTTTAAAAGAATTTGGAAAAAAAAAAATTAATGTTGTTGAAGGGGGCTTTTAATGTACGCCTCAACAACATATGAATTTTTGGCGCAAAAATAAGGACCTGTTGAGGGGGGCATTTAAGAAGTGAGCCTCAACAGAGGAGGCTGTTGAGACGGGCTTCTTAAATGCCCCCCTCAACAGGTCCTTATTTTTCGCGTTTCTGTAGAGGTTGTTGAGGCAGGCTTTTGAAAGCCCCCCACAACAGATCACCTGTTGAGGCGAACAAAGCCCGCCTCAACAGATCACTGAGCTGTTGAAGCTACGTCTGTCGCAGCGGGCCTTGTTCGCCTCAATAAACCCAAAATGCCCCCCTCAACAGGTTTTTTTCCACTAGTGGTAGATTACTTTAAGAATGGTCGGTAAAATCATAAGTTAAAAACACGAATTCTTAGGGTGGTCGAACATGGTTTAGTACCCCAAGTCACATAAAATCATTTTACTTTGCAAGGGGTCCAAGCTTGTTGTTTAAAACTTACGGAATACTACGTACTATATAGTATACGTTATATACGAAGTACATGATATCTGCAAATGAATTCATCAAAGGAATAAAAGTAGTAAAAGGTTAAAAAATAGCCAATAATGGCAACAGCCATGATTGCTTTATAAGCATTTTATAGGAAGTGAATTTAGGGTCATGTGTCACTAAGGGTCGTTTGGTTGATAGGTCGTGAGAAGTAGAATTTTACAGGAAGAAGTCTTTTTCGTGTATAATATATCATTTCATAGAAGTAAATTCTCATAGAAACCTAGGTAAGCAACTTCCTCCTAAAAAGTGCAACTTCTCATGATTTGTGAACCAAACAATCCTACTATCTTGAATCTTACATTTGGTAAGAAGTCACTCATGGGTTTTTATATCAACCAAACACCACCATGTACATGTTATTCCCACTCTTAATGTGAGGCATTAACCACCAATCTGCAACTTTCTCTCGAAAATACTTCCTCCGTTCTTTTTTAAATGACACAATTATTTAGGCACGTTTCTCAATGCACGATTTCAAACATTAACTAGTGTGTAGCCTGGGCGTTGCTCCGAGTTTTGACTTTTATTCGGGGTTTTTTTTTAATTATGTGCACATAGAGATGGTGTCATCATCAAATTACGGTGGTGACATAAGATTAGTGGCCGATTAACAACCTCCCAGATCTAAAACCCCACATCCAAAAATCTAAACAAAGTCAGATTTTTTTTCTTCAAAGTAATAACTGTACATTTATAAATAATCATTTTCTTTTTTGCATTCACTTTTATTCAATGTATTGTTTATTGTATAAAGAATATATTTGCTTATATGGAAAGATATTACATAAGTTGTAGTTGGTTAATATGGTAAGAAGTGTAACTTTTAACAAAGAGGTCTTGTGTTCGATCCTTAGTAGATATTTTTTTGGTTGTAATGACATGTCATGATGCTAATTAGTGGTGACGTGGCGTAATAAGGAGAGGTCTACGTTACACGTATACGTTCTTCAAAACGCCTTTTAATATATTAGTATAGATATCTCTACTTGTGGATCGGAAAAAATTATAAAAAGTTGATAGAGTCTACTTGTGTGAATAGTGTCTAAAATCTCATTGTGTCTTGTAAATAAGAACAGAAGAAGTATATAAAACCATGTTAATTAGTTATTTACAGCATCAACAATTTACATTTTTTTTACAGCTTGTACTTTTTTTACCCTTTAAAAATGTGGTCAAATGGCCCCTCGCAAATTCACATAGGTTCGACCCCTGAGTTCTTTGTCATCGTAAGACTCCTAACATTCAGATATAGAAAAATGGAGTAACGGATTTGGGTGAACTAAATAAAGGCGGTGATTTTTATGATCAATGAGATATTGGCATAAGGAAGAAAACTCTTGGCCTATGCAATATAAGTCCACTATGTTAATTTAGGATGATGATAAAGGTCGCAAGTTGCGACAACATTTTGTTGTCGCAATCTTACGTGTCGCAGTTTAATTGGTACATATAGGCGACACGTAGGCTGAGAGTCATCATAATATTTTTACTATCAATGCAATATTTTTACTATGAAAATATGTAAATAATGTAGTCGGTATAAATAAGGAAATAAATTAGAATATTAAGATTTTCCTAGCTTTTTTTGAAACATTTAAAATAGAATATATAAATTAAATATTTTAGTTTCCAGTTTAAATCATGACACATAAACATGCCATGTCATCATTGTGACACGGCTTAAAGGTCGCATGTTGCGACCTTTATCATTTTCGGTTAATTTAATGCTCTTGTGACTCATTCGAAGTTATTAAATAAAAGATGTACAATGTATAATGGTACTCTTTGGTAGGGTGTCAATCAAGTCATCGATCGACTACATATCGGATAAAATCGATTCGGATATAATTGGATAATGTTTTATGTTGGACCATCGTGTATATGCGATTGATTGTTTGATTCTTTTTCTTTTCGGGTCACTCCGATTTTTGTCGGTGTGAATCGGATCAGGTCAGTTTTAACCGCCCTACTCCGCGGTTAAGACTTAACTAGAGTGAAGTCTTAACGCTTATTGGGCCTTAATACACAAAAAATGGACCGCTTTTGTTTAGAATATGGGATGGGCCGTCAAGCCCGTTGTACAATCTCACCTAATTTCTTTTACTCTCGTATAATCGTACTTCTGCTACTTGAAGGAAACGGACAGAGGGGGAGAAAGGAAGAAATTGCCGGAAGCGTCCGACTTGACCCAATACATCAACACCGGCCTCGTCGGAGTATCCGAGTTTTTCCGCCATGGCGGGCGAGGAGAGAGAAATAAGAATGGGAGAAACCATGGAAAGTGTGGCATCTCCTACCAATTCTCAGCAAACTGGTACAATTTTTAATGATTTGATTCTATTTTTTAATTTATTTTCTTTGATTAATTAAATTGCAGTTTCAGCAAGATTTATAGTACTTCGAGTAGTAGAAATTTCTGATTCAGTAGATTAATTTTACTGATTTTGGTAGTTTCAGCTGTAATACTTAACTCGACATGGTAGTAGTTTTTTCAAGATTGGATTTTGGAACCCTAACTTTAAAGCCTTCAATTCTAGTGAATTTGAGCGTTTCACTTATTTGTTCTGAACTTATTAGAACTTATCCAAAAAAAAAATTAGTTCTAAATTGTACTTGGTTAACCTTATTTTTTCTTATATCAACTTATTTTTCCTGAAATAAGTAGAAATTAGGTGAAATAAGTTAAAATTAGGTGAACAGAAATGAGTAATACGACAACATTGTACATAATAACCTTTGTTTTTGGATTTAAGGGAAAAAAAATTTGTAGGCGAAGTTAGTATATGAATAATGCAAAAGTCTTACGGCCCATTTGCCGGTTGGTAGCCGGTCATAAATGGTGTCAATGGGAATGAATTTGATGTAATTTTGTAAGGAAAATCAATATCCATTCCCATGGTAATGCTAGTTTATTCAAAATGATCTATTTTTCTTTATAAATTTCCATTACCAACCGTTACCATTTGAGGAGTGGTATTAGGTGGGAATACAAATTTATGAAGAAAAACACCAAGTTTGAGACAAAAGTTCATTACCATGGACTTTATGATATTATTTTCTTGCCATTTATTACCGTTCCCACCATTTATTACCAGCTACCAAACGGGCCGTTAACGCATTGGGGATATTAAGGATATGAGGGAATTATATGACGTTTGTGGAAATTCTTCTTTAAAAGTTGAAACTATTGGTTCAATTATACTTCGTATCATTTTTGAGAAACCCAGAAACATGATGCTTCCCCTGTTGGTGTTGAACTCCTGTAAGCTGTCACTATGCTGAATTGCTGCCTGAATTTCAGTTTCAGACGATGATGAGATAGATTACTCCACGAAACCGGAATTTTATGATTCTGATCTTGATGTCAAGGATGAATCATGGGTAACCAGCAAAAGGAAAGGTCAACGAACAGATGCTGTGCTCAGCTGTCCTGCTTGTTTCACCACTCTTTGCATTGACTGTCAAAGGTATAGTTCTTTTAAAATCCCTGGATCATGAATTTTCGTTTTGACATATGTTGGTAGGAAAACAAATATGTAGATAAGTCTTGATTGTTAGTAAATCAGTGCAAAATTCTGGAAGTTCAGGATTTTTTTATTGAAAAAACTTATGTAGATCAGTGACGTTAATCTATACCTGAATATTGATCATTTGAAGAACAAGGTACAAAATTACATGATAATTTAGCATTGTAAGTAAGATGCTAGAATGAATTAATGATGCGCCTGAAGCGAAGAGCTTAAGTTAGCTGCTCCCGTAAAAGTTTCAGGTTCCCTTTGCGTGGTGGTGTTCCTGTTGAGTCCTGTGAGTTGATACGTGTTTTGTCTCCACTGTTATTTCTGTTGGAAAGATAACAGTTACTCACACTGGAACAAATATTTTTTGCCTAAGAGAAGAAAACTAAATAGGATAGCAAACTACTCACTTGAATTTGAAGATTTTTCTAATAACACGTGAGAATAAAATGTTTCAACTTCAATCATGTAATTTGAATGAATACATTGTTTACTTGCAGTCTTTATAAAAGCTAGGAAAGATTGGTTTATAATCTGAAAATCGTACACCTTTAATTTTTCTTCCCTTAAACTTCTATTTTTCCCTGACCTCCATATCTAGTAACAACAATTTATAACTTTTTATTTCTCTTTCCCAATAGCAAGGAACTATCCCGACAAATGTTCCCCTTTCGAGTTATTGAGATTCTAGATGATCTAGGTATTTCCCGTAAAACATCAAGTTTTTGCTGGGAGGATGTCTATTTCATAATGAACCATCGTGGTCAGTACAATTTACACTTTTCATTTCTCTTCCCCCATAATGAGGAATTATTCCAACAAATTTCTCCCTTTCGAGTTATGTGAAGATTATGATCTAGATAATCTCTCTTTTCCCAACAAAAATCAAGTTTTTGCTTGCTTAATGTCAATTTCATATATGAAGAACCATTGTGGTCAGTGCGATTCTTTTTCAGTTGTAGTAGCCCGGCTTCAGAAACTTCTCATATCCAGTGATACTAGACATACATACTTGTTTATGCCGTGCGTGAAAGGTAGGAATTTGGTCAAGTTGATAATGTGGGATTGATAATGAAATATAATTAATGAGTTGAGCATGTACATTGGGGCTCTTAGAGTGTCTCTCCAAGTAGCTCTCCAACAAGAACTATCTCTTGGCCAACGTTGGGGCTCTTGAGAGGCTATGTGAGTTATAGTAATCATTCCCAACATTTTCAGCTCACTTATTTACCTGCATCAAGTTAAAAGTTAACTCCCAGGTAGACATGTTTGTGTTTCTTCAACATATTTCGTGTACAAATATGTGTTTATAGGTGACAACTCAGAGCTCCCATTTAATCACAAGTTATCTTCAGGTTGCACACTAGTACTAGTGGTGGTCAGGAGTGGTAAAATATACAGTGACAGAACACCAGTTGTTCTCTTAAAAATGGTGTAATGTAAAAAGGCATAGACATGTTCTATCTTGTAATCTTGCATCCTAAATTATTATTGGAGATAAATCATTTGTCAAGCCTCCCATCATTAGCTTAACTTTTAAGCTTTTGGCTGAGTTGGTTCTCTTACTGAAACGCGGTGTTTGGTATCCCGTGCAGGCATGAAATCTACCTGACCCAGTACAGGGCGATGTTTGTAGTTAACTGTGAAATAACTGAGAAAAAGGTATTCCCGCAAGGAAGCAAGAAACGGAGAAAGAATAGGAAGGCGATAGAGGCTGTACAAGCTGAAGAAGCAGCAAGTTCAGCGAGTGTTGAAGCAGCTAGACAAGTTTGCTGCTCAGTATGTTCAACAGAGGTTGGAGTTTTTGACAAGGATGACGTTTATCATTTCTACGATGTCCTTCCAAGCGAGTCTTAAGCGTCCCACCAACTTATTACCTCGGTTTCTCCTGTGGAAGATGCGGGCCATAGGCCTCGTAGCTACTTGTAAGTTGTAATGTATGTGCTGATATGCTAATATGCATGTTTTAGATCATAATTTGTATGAGTTATATGCTACGAAGTAGGTAACTTGAATATGGGCAGTGGCAGTTTTCGATTTCCTTTGTATATAATTCTTCTTTTTTTCACATCCAGTTGAGCTGATACAGTATTAGAAATACTTTCTCCGTAGTGCCATGCGTTCTTTCTCAAGTAATGACACTCCTTAATGCTGGGTTTAAAGCGATTAGCTCTCTCCTGTATATGTATGTGGTCTGGTCCAACTTACCAGATACGCCATGTTCCACTAGTTAACAAGTGAAGTAGCGGCAGAACGAAGGGTCAAACAAATTGTTTCATACTGTATAAGAAAAAAATAATCATAGTTAAACACTTGACAAGATCCGATAGACAATAGTTATTGGGCTCAATCTTGACCCTTGTCCAGGAGTGAGCCTATCTGAATTTTAATCAATCCAACAATTATACGTCCAAACTTGACCTGAATTCCAAATTACCTGCTAAAACATCAGCTTATACATGACTCGATAACTGAACTCGAAATTGACCCCAGACCGAATATGACTCGACCCTGACCCAACCTGTACCCAAAATGGAAAGCCAATTCATATGACACGACTCATGACTGAAAACCAACCCGATCTGAACCCGGATGATAAAATGACCCTACACAACCTGACAGGGTCATAATAAGAGATCGGAATGACCAGACTTGGACCTGACTCGAGTAACTGATTTAACAATTACGTGGAGCATATATTCTTCTTTTTTTCCATCCTAGTTGGTCCGATATACCAATATGCAATTCCCCATTAAATAACAAGATAACCTCCCCTTTAGCGGTAGAGCTAAGAGTCATTGCACACACGTATCTCGTGGTCTCACCCAGTTGATAATGATAGAATCTTATAATGAAAACCTATTCTTAATTTATGCCAAATTAAATTGTGTTTCCCTGATTACCACTTGTTGCCAGCGAGCACAACCTAGAGTCTAGAGTAGACCTACGCTCAATAGTATTGACCCGATCTAACCCGAAAAAAACGATCAAATATGATCCGATCCTATATGAACCGAATCGATAATGATCCGATTCGATATTGACTCGCAGTCATGACCAAAATCCAACCATAAAGAACCAAAAAATCCGAATGGACTCGACTCATACCTGAACCCTATTCGAAGTGAAAGTGACTCAAAATGACATGATCTGAATACGATCCAAACAACCCGTTTGACAGGTCTACTCAATACCATAACCAGGGCCGGTCCTGGCATTTTGGTGGCCTATGGGCGGAAAAAAAAATTGAGGCCCTTTTAATGGCACGTGGACAATTTTTATTTATCATAAATGTGATGTACTTTATGATTGAAAAATATATATAAATAATTGGCATTTAACTTCTTAAAACTTAATACTACTCTATTCTAATTAAACTAGCCAAGAAAAATATGAAGGCTTGAATGTTTTCGAAATTGTGCCATTAAACATGATTTATATTCAAATATTTCAAACATTCAAGGAAACATAAGACAAATTTTACAACAACTTGACCTCCTCAAATCTCAAAATGGATGAAAGAAATGTTTTGAATAATTAAAGGATAACGAAACTTAAAATTGAAAACGACGATGATGTAGTAACGAACCATTTAGCAAGTCGGTAATAATTTTTGAAGTACAATAAGCTAAATATCAATTATTTTTTCTAAAATCCAAAATAAAACAAGGAGTGTGATTAGATTAACAAAAGAAAAAAACATTATGATTATAAACATTGTATATGGCTCTACTTTGTGGTTTTCATTTGGACTCAAATTGGATAATAAATATAATTGCATTGTTAGCAAATGAGAAATAACAAAAATGAAAAAAAAAATAAAAAACAAGCAAAATTAAGGCTAGTAGGATCGAACTCGGGTGAGTTTATCAAAACCATACGCATACAAACCACTAGGCTACATTGCCTAATATAAACAAATTTGCATTATATTTTATACAACCATACTATAATTAGCTTAAGTGATATTGGGCCTTTTCTCTAGGGCCCATGGCGACGGCCCCTTATGCCCTGCCCTAGGGCTGGCCCTGACCATAACTCCATAAGACTCACAACATCGCATTCTTATAAGACGAAACTACGACCAACGACAGCTTTTGCACGATAATAACTAGTGGGTTATTGGGTTGTGGAAGTAGGTCTATCTCGACAAACAAGGAGCCGATATAAGAAGAGCCTACAACCCTCTCGGCTTTCACTGTTTTGTATACTTGTTGTATTTTAAGTTCTATATTGGTCTCTAAAAACCTTAGTGGTGTACTGGTGTAGCTAGTTTAGTTTGTCGTACTTTCTTTACTTAAAGCAAATTTATGCATCGCATTCCTCTGTTCACCAGTCACCAACTCACCCCCCATGGGCCAATGGCCCAACCCACAAATTCCCCCAAATAAAATAAATAAATAGGAAATTGAAAAAGAAAACGGGCATCAACGGCTTTTGGCATCTCTCTCCTTCGTCATACATTCAACATTCTCGTTTTCTTCAACCTTCCTTTCTGCAACTTTTTCTACAGATAATAATAAAAAGGTCAGCCCTTTAAATTTTAAGGCCTACATTGAAAATTCCAAAGAATTCACCAACATTTTTGGTATATCTCCCTAATTCTTATCAATTGATAATTCAATTATATCAATTCAAGTTTACAGCTTTACTCACTGACTATAAATTTTTGGCTGCTTTTTTTTTTTTTTTTTTATTTCTTTTTGTAGTTTTGCAGTTCCAATTTAACAAGAAATAACCAGAATTGAGAATTTGCTAACATCAATGGAGTCAAAGGCGCCACCTTGTCATCCTACTTATGATTTGAAGGCTGTCATCAAACTTGCCCTTGCTGAAGATTCTGCTGATCAAGGTCTCTTTCCTTTTGCCATTTCCCCAACCCCCTTTTTTTTCCTGCACTATTTTTAATGCTGCTATGATGGGTCTTCGTGAATTTGAACCACCCTTGAATTTTAGGGGTGACATTTTTGGGGTTATGTATTGAATTTTGGGAAAGGGTGTTTTGAATTGGAATGAAAAACACAAAAAAGGGTGCACAAATTCATGGATAATGCTTTTTGTTTGGAAAATTGAAGTTGTTTAGGATATGCAATTCTGAGGTTGATGTTGCATGCAAAAAGGTGTCTTGCCAATTACTCCGTTAGTCCGTTTTACTATCAAATTTTAGCCATTTTGATCCTTGGAAATTTTGGTTTACTTTCTCTGGAAGTGATGCTTTGAAGCTGATGGAATTGTGTGTATGGTAAAGTTCATATATAAGGAGTGTCACTGGTTCAATTCCAAGACTTTTGCAATTGGGTGAAGGTTGGGATTTGACATGAATTCAAAATGTAGAATTCTTATAAAAAGTTAGAAAGGAAGTGTGGGTGTCTATATTTGCATTTTAGTTTACTACTTTCTGGATGGTGGGGTGGTTGGTGATGCTAGGATCGTTCCTGAATTTTGTGGGCATAGCCGATTCTGTGTCACTCATGCTTAGCGGAATCTAATTAAGGATAGAAAAATCTCCGTGTGTTGCATTGAGCCTTGTCAATTATGTGGATTAAATTTTCTTACAACGAAGATAATGATTACCATTCAACAATGTTTAAGTACAATTAACAGTATCAGTTGAATGAGTGTGAAAGGGGTGAACATAGAATCAGGTTGTATCTTTAACTGAAGTGTCTGTGACTCTGTGACAAGTTACATGAAGCTAATGATTACATCATTTTTTAATGAAATGCTTGTTCTTAAATTGCAGGGGATGTGACATCTATGGCCACAATACCAGCAGAAATGGGAGTGGAAGCCCATTTCCTGGCAAAAGAGGATGGAATTGTTGCAGGTATAGCCCTTGCAGAAATGATATTCCATGAGGTGGATCCTTCCCTAAAGGTTTGATTCAATTGCATCATCTATATTGTCTTGACAAAGTGTTGCTTGTTTTTGATGATTTTGGACCTCTAAAATTTACATTTTTCTATCAGGTGGAATGGTGCCAGAAAGATGGTGATCATGTTCATAAAGGATTGAGATTGGGAAAAGTGTATGGTAATGCAATGTTTGACATTAGCTTTGTCATTGAAAGAACTTCAAAAGTTTCCTCCCCAATAACTGCAGTCTATGTTGTCATGCAGGAAGAGCACACAGTATTGTGGTTGGTGAAAGAGTGGTTCTAAATTTTATGCAAAGGATGAGTGGAATTGCAACTCTCACCAAGGTATTTGTTAATGCAATGGAAAATAGTTGATACACTTTTACCATAATAGTAGGCTGACCATATAGAAAACTTACTGTCACCAAATAAACAGTTAGTGTAGTGCACAGAGATGGAGATTTGGCTTGAATGTGACTCACTTTCACTAGAGATCTTGAATGAGTTCAATCCAGATCACTTGCACCCTAATCTAAACATGATCAGCATTCATTATGAAAGGAGATCACCCCCAAAAGATGAAGAATTTAGATGTTTATTGGTTAATGGATTTTTCTGACTAGCACCAACATAAAATTGTGTGAGAGGGCTTTTGATGTGTATAATATGCTCCGTGAAATACTCCAAGTGTTACTTTTTTGTAACTTTTATTTATCATCAATCCTTTGAACCAGATTTTTTATGAAAATATGTGGGACCAGGTGTGTTTTTTGAACACTAGCCTAGTTGATGTTTATTGGTTAGATAGAGTTGATTCATATTTTAGGTTAAAACATGTTTTTCAATGTTATTCAATTGCAATCGTTACACCTACTACTAAGTTGTGTATTAGACTTGACAAAATAGCTGAAAGTTTCATTTGTCTTCAGGCAATGGCTGATGCAGCATGTCCTGCTGTTATTTTGGAAACTAGGAAGACAGCTCCAGGTTTACGCTTGGTGGATAAGTGGGCGGTGTGTATCTTTCTTCTGCTAATCATATTTGATGTTTCAAGTAATGTTGTTGATCTTGGTGTCCTTTCTGCTATTAGGTTCTAATTGGTGGAGGGAAGAATCACAGGCTTGGTTTATTTGACATGGTGTTGATAAAAGATAATCACGTATCAATAGCCGGTGGTATCGCAAAAGCCCTGAAGGCAGCAGATCATTATTTGCTGCAGAATAATCTCAAGATGGAAGTTGAGGTAGTATTTTATTCTCCCGTTTTTCTTTTTGGTAGTTATAAATCATAGAAGATGTGTGCATAACAATGTAGTAGTTGACTCAAGTACTCTTAGGCTCCGTTTGGTTTGGTGTAAAACGTTATCAGTGTAAAATGATTTTCCATGGAAAACATTTTTCAAGGGAAAATACAATTCCAAACTAGTTTTCCTTTGTTTGGTTCCTTAGAAGAAAATGAGAGAAGACGGTGAAGATTGAAGGGGCGAAGGGAGAGGGAGGAAAGGTGGAAAAGTGGTTTCCCTCCCTTTCAAATGGAAATGGTTTTTCCACCTTTGAGGGAGTTATGGGAAATTGTTTTTCATTCCTTGCCAAACCAAACAACGTAAAATGCTTGAAGAGGGGAAAATCGTTTTCCATGAAAATGTTTTCCACCCTACCAAACAGAGCCTTAGTCGGAGTGCATATTGTGGCCAAAATTTGCAGCACTCTGAACTTACTTTGTTTCAAAACAGGTAGAAACCAGAACCCTGGAGGAAGTTAAGGAGGTGTTGGAGTATGCGTCCCAGAATAAGACTTCCTTGACGCGGATTATGTTGGATAACATGGTTATCCCACGACCTAATGGAGATGTTGATGTTTCAATGCTTAAAGAAGCTGTCAGAATGATCGATGGAAAATTTGACACTGAGGTAGCTCCTAATCTGACTGTTGACTTTTTTCCCTTTTCTGCAAGAAAAGCTAGCATTGGTGTAACATATATTATATCTGCTTTTTAACCTGTAGTTTTGATTAATACCTTATATATATGTAAACATGGAAACAAGAAGCATATTCAAGGATTGTAAATGCTTGTTTGTCTTTGCAAGTGAGTGTCATTATCATCATTACCCCATTGCCTCAAAGAGGCTCCAGCAAGAAGCAGGGTAAGGGACGGTCGGACGTACGCAACCTTACCCCTGCAATTGCAGAGAGGTTGTTTTCAATTTACCCAAAAGCGATAACGGGACGACCATTTTCTATTTCATGGAAATGAAGCGAAGAGGTATTAAGAGCCATTTTGATTTAGTCCATTACATCCCACAACCAAAAGAACAAATGAATCTTTGCAAGTGAGTGTATTAGGGGAAATTCAATCTTCATGCATTCAATAATAACGATACAATCATCAGATGCCTACTAGTCATGTTTGACGCAGTAAATATATATTTCCAATCTAGTCATCTCCGACGTGCAAACTAAATTTTCAATTTTGGTATCTATCAACGTTCTAAAGCTGATTCAATTTTGCAAACATTGATCTCTTAGTTGCTTGGTTGTTCATTTTTACAAATTCTTGGTTGATTCTTGACAAGTTTACTTGTTTGTATCTGTCTTAGACCAGATACATTATGTAAGTCCTCATTGCTTTGTTTTAGTAATATTATTTTCTGGTTCATATTGTACAGGCATCTGGAAACGTTACCCTTGACACAGTTCACCAAATTGGACAGACTGGAGTGACCTATATTTCTAGGTAAGAACCAAATAATTGGTTCGTCTTTGCAAACAGTATGACTTGTTGACGTCATTTATCATCCTGGATTCTGCTATTTTGTGGTCAAAACTTGTGGTACTAGAATATATTTCTTTAAGCATGGTAGTGTAGAGAATAATGGGTTAAAAAAGATGCAGATAAATAAGCTTATTATCTCTAAGATCAAGGCGGTTTGAGGACGCCCTTCAACCCCCGGTTTCAACTAAAGCTGAAAAGATGAATATATTTGTAGGAAATGCAGAGATAACATATACATTGATATGTATTTGGATTGAAATCGAAAATTTAAGAAATGATTTGATGCAATTGGTCATACACTCTAACTGACCTGTGAGGCTATGTGTATCTTAAAAGTATAGGGTTCTAGGAAGTCAGATGCTTAGCATAACAAAATAAACTTACTGTTTGGCATATTTGAGGAACTGCTGATTTTGGCCATGGTAAGTTAGAGAAAAGATTCAGAATGAATTAAGAACAAAGTTGAAATGTATGGATTACCCTAGATAAGTAGATTAGGATTGAGTACTATCCATAAGCTATAAGATTTTAAAGCTTTGCATCTCCACCATACAGACATTGTCTTTCTTTGAAATGTATTTATATATAATTTATAGTTAAGTGCTTATGTAAAAAAATTCAATTCAATTATTTTGTTTTGATTACTTAGTTGCTTTACCTCGTGGATTATGGTTTAGTTGCTAAATTTATGGTCTTTACCTTGTTTGTTGTCAGTTGTTTTTTTGTTTGCTACAACTCTATTACAAGTACTCAAGCAGTTATACTCTAATTCTAAATCAGCAGTTCATTTTTATTTTATTTTATTTTTAATATAATTCTGTGTATTGTGCAGTGGTGCTTTAACACATTCAGTAAGAGCACTAGACATCTCCCTTAAAATCGACACAGAGCTTGCACTTGAAGTTGGGAGGCGTACAAACCGTGCATGATTTGTGAACCGGTACGTGATCACTACCGCCCTTGTAGGTTCTTACTGACATTTATACAGAACGGCTCTCAGTTTCTGCAAATTAATAATTTTCATGAACACTAGCTGAACTGAGAGCAGGGTGCCCTGCCCTTTGTTTTTCTCTTTCTATACCCTTGACTATACTACACCATTTAACATGGTAGTTCGGTCCTTGTATCCGTAATAACATCACTGATAAGTGATAACCATTCAATAAGGTCTCATTGTAAGACGCTTTCTTCATTACTCTTGTCCATTTGATCAGAGCAGTAACGTGGGTTACGCATTCTCCCTTTCTGTATGGCTGTTGTACCCAAAAATAACTGCAATTTGCAGCCTGGAACTTGTTCATTTGATTCCAGAAAGAACACACTGTGCTCAGTGCTTCAAAGAAATCAGTTTTCGCTGGTTACATATGTCGATATCACAATTGTATTCATACTAACTTTTCAAGTGAAGTATGTTAGTATTGGTATTCTTTTGGCTTATACTTATGTTGCAACAAGATACTCACCCGTGCTGTCTTTGTGTATAACAAATAATTGGAGTTGGTGTCTGACTTTCGAAGAAAAAAGAGGAACAAATTGTGTAAAGATTTCTATTTATGTTCTTTTCTCATAATTAGTTTAGCTCCAATTTTTATGGTAAAGAAATCATACAGAAAACTGACTTCTTTATAAAAGCTGGACAAACAGGGGCCTACTTTGTGTTGTCTTCATTCTCGATTGGATTAAACGGATTTTATCAGTAGTTTCTTTAATCAAATTCTGGTCCTATAACACGTGCTTCATTGATATCACTCCAACACAATGGTATTCGACATTTTCTTCCATAAAGAGTTTCGTACAGGGCCATGCCAATGGTGGCTGGGTAACTGTTGTTGTATGAAAATTCCACCATGGGTTAAAACTTTTCTCACATTCCTTGAAAATCCAAAACACATGCTCTAAACATATCCTCGGCAATTTGATTAGTGCGTTCTGTTTATCCATCAGTCGTTGGATGAAAAGCAGTATAGAAGTTAAGTTTCGTTCCAGGAGCTTTCTGCAATTCTTTCCAATAGGTAGTTTGATACCTCGTATCACGATCAGAAATAATCGAACTAGACACTCCATGTAATCGCACAATGATGTTCACATATAATTCAGCAAGTTGATGTAAACTCCAATTATTCTTCATTGCTAAGAAATGTGTTGACTTTAATCGATCCATAATGACCCAAATAGCATTCATTCCCTTGGTAGACCTATGATAAAATCCTTTGACACTGAATTCGATTTCCATTCTGGCACATCCATAGGTTGCAACAAACCTGCCGGTCTTTGATGCTTTATCTTGATTTTCGGACATGTCAAACATTTAGCCACATATTCTGCCACTTCTTGCTTCATGATGCTCCACCAATACTTTTGTCTCAAATCTTTATACATCTTGTTTCCTCTAGGGTGAATCGAGTATGGTGAAGTATTAGCTTCATCTAAGATTCTCTTTTTCAATTTTTCTTCGTTTGGTACACGTGCCATCTTCTTGAATTACAAAATCAGGTGACTTCCCATTTTTCACTTCCCTTCTTATTCGTTCTAATTGCAAGTCATTACATTGTACTTTCTTAATCTCATTAATCAAAGTTGGTCACATTACTAACACATTTAAACAATAATTTCATTTCTTCTTAATGAACTCGATTTCCATCTTTTGCAAATCATCTTGGTTGGTTCGGGAAAATGATAATATTAAATTTAGGCGAGATTTCCAACTTAAGCATGTGCAACAATGTTAGCCTTTTCAGAATGGTATTGTATATCGAGATCGTAATCTTCAAGGAGTTCTAACTTCTAACTACCTACGTGGCCGCACATTGAGCTTCTTTTCTTTTTTTTTTTGAAAAAATATTTAAGACTTTTATGATAAGTAAACATTTAACACGAAACATCATATAAATGGTGTCTCCAGATATCGCCTACATTTTTACACAAGATTGATCTTTTCCAACCCGATCAATTTATCAAGTTCCCCATCAATCTAGTGGTAAAAATCCGTATGAAGGTGGAGTAGTTTTACAGTTTTACTTCAATTTTGGCGGTGACATCTTTGTGTAGCAGACTAGCACTTCAAAGTTCAAACAAAATACCCCTTTCTTCCGATTCTGATCAATCAAACACGCTTTCATAAGATAACCTCAAACCTCCATTTTCCCCAATTCTCAACAATGTCTCTCAATCTTCGCCAGAAACAAACAGGTAAAATTACTCATTTCTCTCCAAATCAAAACCCTAGAAACCCAAATTCATTCCAATTTAATCTGATTGCATAAATTAATTGCTGTTCTTTTGTGTTTGCAGAATGTATAATCAGGATGTTGAATCTGAACCAACCGGTGAATTCCTCAACAGGAATGGCAAACGAAGAGGTGTACAAGATCTTGATCTACGACAAATCTTCCCAAGACATTCTCTCTCCTCTCATCCATGTCAAAGACTTACGCAAGCATGGCGTCACTCTCTTCTTCCTCATCGATAAACCCCGCAAACCCATCCCCGACGTTCCCGCCGTTTACTTCATCCGTCCAACTCCGTCAAATCTTCAACGCGTGGTTGCGGATGCTGCTGTACCTCTATACGACACATTTCATCTCAACTTCTCATCTTCGATTCCTCGCCCTTTGCTGGAGGATCTTGCATCTGGGCTCCTCAAATCGAACGACGCCGTTTCAAGGGTTTCCAAGGTACATGATCAGTACTTGGATTTTGTTACTTTAGAGGATAACTTGTTTTCGCTTGCATTTAGTAATTGTTATGTGCAATTGAATGATCCTAAAGCTGAACAGAGGGAAATTGAGGAGATTATTGAGAAGGTTGTTGATGGGTTGTTCTGTGTTTTGGCTACATTGTCTGTAGTGCCGATTATTCGGTGCCCGCAAGGAGGGGCTGCCGAAATGGTGGCATCCTCTTTGGATCAGAGGCTTAGGGACCATTTATTGTCTAAGAATAATTTGTTTAGTGAGGGTGGGAATTTTGCCTCGTCATTTCAGAGGCCGGTTTTGTGTTTGTTTGATAGAAATTTCGAATTGGCTATGGGGATTCAGCATGATTTTAGGTACAAACCGCTTGTTCATGATGTGCTTGGATTGAGGCTTAATAGGGTGAGTGTGCAAGGAGAGAAGGGTGGGACTAAGTCTTTTGAGCTGGATGGGTTGGATCCATTTTGGGTGGCGAACGGGGGGTTAGAATTTCCTGAGGTGGCGGTTGAGATTGAGAATCAGCTCACCAAGTATAAGAAAGATGTGGATGATGTGAATCGGAGGACTGGTGGCACGAGCGGGGCCGAGTTTGATGGGACGGATTTGATTGGGAACACAAAACATTTGATGAGTGCAGTTAACTCGTTACCTGAGTTAACAGAGCGAAAGCAAGTGATTGATAAGCACACGAATATTGCGACTGTGTTGTTGGGTGAGATTAAGGAGAGGTCGCTCGATTCTTATGCTAAGAAGGAGTATGATATGATGGTAAGGGGGATTATTGATATGAATGAGTTGATGGGTGTGCTTAAAGGGAAGGGGTCCAAGATGGATAAACTCCGTTTTGCTATTATGTACCTTATTTCTTTGGAGATCGTTCCACAATCTGAAGCAGAAATGGTGGAGACGGCACTCAGAGAAGCTGAGGTTGATACTAGTGCATTTCAGTATGTGAAAAAGATAAAGTCATTGAATGTTCCGTTGACTTCTGCTAGTGCTGCAAGCAGAGGTAACATAGTTGGCTGGGCTGGGAATCTCTTGGCTGCTGGTATGAAGAATCTTATGTCAGGTGACAGTCAGCTGGCACTGGCAAGGATAGTTGAAGCTTTGATGGAAGGGAGACCTAACCAAGAGGTCGACTCCTACCTGCTATTTGATCCTCGAGCTCCTAAGTCTAGTTCTGGTAGTCATCTAAGAGGACCATTTAAGGAGGCTATCGTGTTTATGATTGGGGGTGGGAATTATGTGGAACATGCAAGCCTGCAAGAGCTTGTGTCCCGACAGCAGCCAGCCAGGCATATTATATATGGAACGACAGAGATTCTCACTGGGGCTGAGTTTGTTGAGCAGCTTGCCTTACTGGGGAAGAAGATGGGGTTGGGGGCTAACCTTGCTCCTTCAGCCCATTGATCGAGTTCATCTGCTTTTCTGAGAATTAGTGAACTTGTTAGGCTTCTATACAGAGGATTGTTTGAAGAATTAGTCATAGTCAAATACATATGTTGAAGAGGTAACGAGACAGCTTAATAGTTTTGTAAAAGTGAGTAGATATTTACTCCTGTATAATCTTCAGTTTCAATCCTCTTCTGATGTATCTCTGTGCGGAAAGATACATGTTATTAGTTTTCCTTCTTGCTTTCATCATGTTATTCGTGTATTCTTTACATCTGGAATTTTTCTTGATTCAAGTAATTTTATTGCTCTGACAACTTGACTAAGATTTCTAGCTGTAAAGGTTGTTCTTCTTGTTGTTTTCAGCTTTATGAAACTCTCTCTTTGGATATCCGTATGTTCCTTGTTTGCATGCTACTTCTTGATTCCTCTTTCAATCTTCATTGTGATATTCTGTATGCACACCTAGATAAGAGTGTTCTGCACACCTCTGGTTTCTTCCTTTAAGATTGTTGTTGGTCAGAAGATATGTGAAGATGTGCTTCATCAATTAAACAATCAATTGCTTAATAGAGGCCTTCCTAGATGACATTGGACCTCTTTAAGCTGTAATTTTGGTGGCACCGTCTGTTTGGACGTCTATGGTGTTATTGAAAGAATTAATATTGTAAGAAGTTAGAAACAGCATTTCTGCAATGATGCACAAAAACGATTACCAACTATTGCAAGTTTGAGGCTCAAATTGGAAGGTAATGACTTTTCATATTAGATATGCAGTAATTTGTTTCTGCAGGAGACTATGTTTGCACTCGTGAAGTGTATGGTAATGCAATGTTGACATTAGGCTTTGTCGTTGAAAGAATTTCAAAAGTTTCCTCTCCAATAACTGCAGTCTATGTTGTCATGCAGGAAGAGCATATAGTATTGTGGTTGCTGAAAGAGTGGTTCTAAATTTTATGCAAAGGATGAGTGGAAATGCTACGCTCACCAAGGTATATGTTAATGCAATGGAATAGTTGATACTTATATACCATAATAGTAGGCTGACCATATAGAAAGCTTACTGTCACCTTGATTCCCTGCCTAATTGCCTACCCACCCCACCAAATGAACAGTTAGTGTAGTGCATGTAGATCTGTCTTGAATGTGACTCACTTTAACTAGAGATCTTGAATGAGTTCAATCCAGATCACTTGCACCCTAATCTAAACATGGTCAGCATTCATTAGAAAAGGAGATCACCCCAAAAGATGAAGAATTTAGATGTTTTATTGGTTGATGGGTTTTTCTGACTAGCCCCAACATAAAATTGTGTGGGAGGGCTTTTGATGTGTGTAATATGCTTCTTGAAATACTCCACGTGTTATTTTTTTGTAACTTTTTTTTTTTATCATCAATCCTTTGAACCAGCTTTTCTGTGAAAATATGTGGGACCAGATGTGTTTTTGAACTCACTAGCCTAGTTGATCTTTATTGGTTAGATAGAGTTGGTTCACATTTTGGATTAAAACATGTTCTTCAATGATTATTCAATTGCAACCGTTACGTTACGCCTGCTTCACAAGGAAATGGAACGAGGAGAGCATTGATACTAAGTTGTGGGTGAAAGTTATAGAATCTATGTAATTTGATAGATCTTGTTCGGCTTTCCTGGACTACAAGATTGCAGTGTCAAAAGTATGCCACCCTACCGATATCATTAGGCTTGCATGATGTGCTAAATGTAATTGGTGCTTTGCTGTGTTTGAAATCAGTTTTAAAGATAATAGTGTGGAAATAAGTCTAGGATATTTGTTTTGATGCAGCTCTTGTGTATTACAATTGACAAAATAGCTGAAAGTTTCATTTGTCTTTAGGCAATGGCTGATGCTGCATGTCCTGCTGTTATTTTGGAAACTAGAAAGACAGCTCCAGGTTTACGCTTGGTGGATAAGTGGGCGGTGTGTATTTTTCTTCTGCTGACCGTATTGATGTTTCAAATAATGTTGTTGACCTTGGTGTCCTTTCTGCTATTAGGTTCTAATTGGTGGAGGGAAGAATCACAGCCTTGGTATATTTGACATGGTGTTGATAAAAGATAATCACGTATCAATTGCCGGTGGTATCGCAAAAGCCCTGAAGGCAGCAGACCACTATTACCTGCAGAATAATCTCAATATGGAGGTTGAGGTAGTATTTTGTTCTCCCTTTCCTTTTGGTAGTTATATCATAGAAGATGTATGAATAACATGTAGTGATAGAGAAAGATTAAACGTGCAAGAAGTGATTGAGAATCCACCAAACACACCTGACCCAACAGAATCACACCAAGCACCAAAACCTATCGTCACCCACCAAACACATTGGACCTACTCGACCCCACAACCTACCACGACCCATTATGTATTATGTCTATTTTTTCGACACAACCCACGACTCAACCCACACTAAGTTGAATGAGGCAGGTCGTGTGTCAATTATCCCCGACCTACTACTCACCAAACTCACCCATGACCCACCCATGACCCACCCAACCCGCCACATTGACCATGTTGATGCTAGTTTACCCACAAATTGTGATTTTTTCCCCCTTCATATATGTTATTTCCACCAACACAATTACACAAGTTGGTGGAGAACTCACCAACGGCATGTCATAAGGTCAAACCCCACCAGTTGCGTTATGTTTAGGAGCGGCTCAAGCGTTGACCTGTGTAGCTATGTTGACTAACCTGGGATAAGTGTTGGTTTATTAAGGTCTTTGTTTTTACCTGCTAAAAAGTAATTAAAAATATATATAATGTAACTTTCTTTACCAAATCAAGCTTAGATTCTTTCTCATTCCCACCAAATGGGCCATTAAAGATTTTGGTTGTCAAAAGCGTATTTGGGAGACAGTTAAATAACTTATGGTTATGTAAATATATATGATAAAAAAAAGGTGATTAAATTACTCCGTCCGTATGTTTTAGGAGTCAAAACTAATACTTCCGAACATATTTTTTTAGAGTCACAATTCCATTTTTGGTAACTTTTACACCCATCCCGCAATTGTTTACTCCCTTCGTCCATTTTTGTTCTTTACGTTTGCTATCATGCACGCGATTTAACAACTAATTAATGTGGATTGGTATTCCATTTTTGTTTTTTATTTAAACAATGCAAATTACGTTTATTTATAATGTTTTCACTTTTATCCAAAATCTGATATTGGAATAATATGAAAGATTTAATTCCCAAATGGAAAAATGTGAGAGATTAAATGTTCTAATGAATTTAATTGGTTAAAATAATCATTTGGCACAACTTATGACAAAATATTAAGGTATTTATGTGATATTATAAAAGGAAAGATTCTCAATGTAAATAACAAAATGAGATACCCTAAACGGATATGTAAAGAACAAAAAGAAACGGAGGGAGTATTATTTTTTACTTTCCTATGAGCTCACTTAAACCATAAATAATTTTATTTTTAGTAACTTTACACCCCACATGTAATTTTTATTTTTATTTTATTGTCAATTACCCCACTTGTATCAATATTATATCAAATTTAACTATGCTTCCTTACTTCTCATTTTCTGAACCCCAGGAGCGTGTAAGGGAACACTTTGCACCACATGGCGTCAGAGTCAGTATATAGCATCATATGTTGTTCAAACATGGTGCAGTGGACTTCTGGGTCGGTTGACCCGTCATACTTGCTGAGCGGGAATTTCACTTTTTCCATTTGTTCTTCTAGGATATCCATGCACAGGGGTGAGTTCACTGGTTTAATGGTATAGCGGCGCGGCGCATATCCCTGGGGTGCCTCTCTCGTTTCTTCTATGACAATGTTTTCAGGCTGGTTGCGCATGGCGACCACATTATGCTTATTGTGTTGGGGTTCAGGTTGTTCTACATCATGACCTCTGAATAGATCTCTTATTGGCAATATTTTCCTCTTTTGGCCGACGGTGGTTTCCGTTGCTTGGTTACCGACTGGCATTTCCACGGGTGTAGGTTTTGTGTTGGTTCTCCTTCCTGATTTCAGGGCCGAATCACGACTTGTGCTGTGGTCTGTTCTACTTGGCGGTGAGTTTTGATGGTATTTGGATGGAGTTTCTTATCAGGCTCTGCCTCGGAGTCGTCGTCCTCGACTGTGTACCCCAGGAACTGAGGGGTGTGTCATTGTTCTTGTTGCCCGTCGCTGTTGGGGTTTTACTAACACCCGATTGGCTTCCTAGATGGGGGTTGGGTTGTGATTCAATGGGTGTTATAGTCGGTTCTCCTGCTGACTGCATGGGTTTCAGATGTGGAGTTGGTTTGACTGTCGCCTGTGTGCTTTGTGGGGTTGTTTTCGAAGTGTGTTTTTTGCTCTTTTTGTTTGAATCCGACTGAATACCTTCCATTGTTTATATATCTAATTTTCTTTTACAACTGTAGGTTTGTTTTCAGGTGGGGATTCCCCTCCCCTAGCGCCAATTGTTCCAGTAGCGAATTTAGTAGCGAATTTGGCACAGGGTAGGGTTGATTTGTCTCTAATGCTCGTTGTTGACTGTATGCTGCACAATGAGATGGTTAACTAGCCTCGAGGATGATCCAAGAATTACCCCTCCGATGCATAAGTCAGATTACGCTGATTGCTCTGTAATAAATGCTTACAAGAATGATTGGGTTCGATTACGTACCTTTGGCATTGAATGGGGGTCCATATTTATAGACGGGTCCTTTCTATGGAGGATACGGGTTATTACCCTTTGGTCCCTGATCCTCTTTTTGGGACCCGTGAGGTGGGTGTCGGCAGAGAAATGCCGACTATAGATAGTCAAGCCCAAATACCGACTGTAGTCTTGGCCTGCATTGCTTCTTTGGCCTGCATTGCTTCTTTTGTATCTTTATTTGTGATATAGGATGAACGTGTGTCCTAAAAAATACGGTGGGGTATCATGTATGAGATTCAACATGAAAGTCATGCTAATAGAAATTTGTTGTAGGGTTCTCTATATAATTTACTAAGCAAACAAATAAAAAAAAAATAGTTAGCAAAACACAATTCAACATTTGACTAATACGAAGTATTATTTTCATAATAATAACACAAGGCAAACTCACTCGTGTGTCAACTAGTGTCAACCCTATACTAGAAGAAGTGGAAAAGAAGTCTTGGGTCCTAGAAAAAAGGACCCATTTGGACTCCCTTATATAGAAATGATCAAGTCCAACTTTGGGCCACAATTGGGGGCCCATTAACTACAAACCATACGACAAAAAATTTCATGAGAAATAAAAAATAGTATTACAAGTATTTGGATAATATTTTGCATAAAAAAATGTTAATGAATTGTATTTTATTCTGATTATGATGCAACATGCATGACCACCCAAATTAATAATTAGTTTAATGTGATTGCTTGGATGTACTAATCCTTACTTTTAGTTATTAATTTGAATTAATCAAAAGCCAAAAGATTGGAGTACGTCAAATCATTTTCAATCATCGTTGTGGTTCAATTATTATGATTGCCGTATCTATAGTGGTTACACAAAGTAATCACAAAATTTGGTCTTGTTATTTTATTAATCCGAGTATTTAGAGGACAAAGAATGCACCTACAATGTCCTACTAGACATCCTCATGTACTTCATTCATATGAGTGGGGTTTAGAAATTTTTATTATCGGTCCGTTTGGTAGCTGGTAATAAATGGTGGAACTATGAACGAATTTAAGTGTGATTTGATAAGGAAGGTAACATCTTAATGTCCATGGTAGTGTAATCTTATTGCATTGCAAACTTGTGTTTTCTTCATAAATTTCTATTCTCATCCCCAAAATATAATGCACTGTAATAAAATTTTATGGAGAAAAGAAACAATTTTGGGGTGAACACTAGCATTAATATCGAAATGAGCATTATTGACTTTCTTTACAAATACATATTCAAATTCATTGTCATTATCATATTTATTACCGGCTACCAAATGGATCATTTGTGTTAATATGTGATAAAGTCTTATAGTTAAACTAAGACGTGGTTACCTTTAAAAAAAACCAATCATGGTTGCACTACCAAATGATGCCTCAAGAAGGGGATGTCGGAGAGAGAGATTTTTTTGGCGGTATAATAGAGCAGGCACTATATTACTTCAAATTAATTTCCGCCAAATTAGTAATACTTTGGGAAAAAGAACCATTACGAAAATAGGGTTGCTCTGTAATAAATGTTTCAAGGAGAACAGGATATTCAAAGAATTTTTAAGTGGCTATTGATATTCTATTGTTTGATGTTCTAAACCCATGTAGCTAGACATAGAGTTCGAGTCACTGAACCTATGTGATTCTTCTATCAGATAGTGAAGAAACCTACAACTTGCAGTCAAACTATTATCATGTAGATTAATGAGTTTGTGACTTGTAAGAAATCTATGACGAAACTCAGATTCCCTAAAATGGTTACACTACTACAAAACCCGCCAGTTGGAGACGCTATTTAGCCCATTTTACGACGATAAAAAGCGTCGGGAAATTAGCTCTCGACGCTTCCTAGAAGCTTCGAGAAAATTGCAGTCGAGAATTTTCTCGACGCTTTCGATCGTCGAGATTGAAGTCGCCTTTTGCCGTCCACATTTTTAGTCTGGCGTCGAGAGGATCGACGCTTTTATTCGTCTAGAATTTTGATATTGGTATCGGCAACATTATTTTCCCGCTATGTCCACCTTTAAATATATAATTTTCTCGACGCCTAAAAACGTCCAAAGATTTTGTTTGTCGACGCTAAAAAGCGTCCAAAAGTTTTTGCTGACGTGAATTTTAATCTAAATGAGCACGACTCCAAAAGGCGTCCATTTATTTGTATAAGCTTTTTCTTCCACGTATTCGTGTATCGCATATAAAGTATCATTCATCACAATTATAAATTTTTTAAAAATAAAGTGCAACACAAGATCAATGAAACCTGAATTGTGAATAATTGGTCTTCAATTAACAATAAAATTAACTTACAAAAACTCAAGTAGTTTAAAATCATAGTACGTACACGTATGTTACTAACCAGAATCCAAAAATACACGCATCTATATCACTAATCGAAATCCTAACCAACAGTCCAAAACAACATCATAAATCAAACCCAAGAAATTTAAACTAAAACCTAAACTAACTAACTAGCTAGGATGTACTATATATACTAAATATAGATGATCGATGGTAGTAGCTCATATGAAGCTCATCTGTCTTGGCCTTCATGCTGCTTTTGCACCTTATCATGTTGGATGACCTTCAAAGAAAAATACAATTAAAATGTAATAAGTACATACTAAGTCGGAAACCAAAACCACGAAGGAAATTAAATACAACATGAGGAGAATTTCATATAAATTGTTTAATCACGCAAATTGTTTACATATCTTTGGACTTTAGCCTATTAGTTTTTCATGTAGGTTCATTCTTTTGTATTCATCATGGCTGAAGAAGGAATTCATTACCTTAGTTACTTAGAAGAACGGTTCTTCTAGTGCAACTCTTAGGAAGATCAATAGGTTAAACCTATGGCCTTTTTACTCTTAGGAAGATCAGTAGGTTACTCTGTTTCATTTGATTCTAAAGCCTGAATTTCTTTGTCTATAGAAGCAACCCAACGTGGACGATCTTTAGCTTTCTTATAGAATGATGGCTCAAAGACAAACCATCACATTTGAGATGAAAGAACAAAAATAGGATTTGAGTTTAAAAAAACATAAAATGAATGAAAAGAGGAAGAAAATGATTATCTTCTGGTATTTATCTAGGTCTTATGACAGGTATAGAGTGGACAAAATCATTATATTCGGAAGGTAGTTTAGGTACACATGTAGAATAACAGGTACAAACATAGGTAAGTTTGAGTTGGAAGATGAGGATGGGTGTGATGTGGACAGGAAACAATAGGAGAAGAGACATTCAAATAAACATCTCTATTAGATAATCTTAGTTATCTGTGATTGGAAATGTGATGGAATGGTAGTCTATATACATGGATTATGTCTGCATAAACATAAAAATAAAACTAATCAGTGTAAGTAAACCATAAACAAGTTTGAAATTTAAAACCAATGCACTTGAAGACATAAACAAGAATATACCAAGCAAGAAAGCCACACGTACAAGATGACTCTTACAGGGAAAAAAATCACCATCAAGTAAATGGCCGAAATACCAACAATCAGGCTAAGATACAAGAAATCCGAAAAGATATTTAGAACAAAATTCAGCTGCCTTTCTTCTTTAACTAAGCTTACTTAAAAAATTATTAATTTCTTGACATATTACGATAATTAATCTTTCACACTATCTTACATCTTTCAACTGTTTTTTGGCAGTTGTTGCATATATCTTACTTAACCTGTGTAGAAATTTTGAAGAAATTAGGGAAAGTGGGTCATGATGAAACTAATGTTGCAAGGGTCTGATAGTAGAGATCAGATCAGAGATAAATATCAATAGTACGTATAGGATAATGGGGATCAGACCAACATTACAGCTTTGTGTAAACAGGCCTTTGCTTTATCCATTATGTTTCTTGGAAGAGTTTACAAATTCAATAACTTCATTCAATCTTCCCAACTGCAAGTGTTGATAGGTATCACAGTGAAGAGGCTACATCCATAATTTATATCTTCACAACCACAACTTAAATTAATCATTGCATAAAAACCCATAGAAAAAATTGCATACTTGACCAACTAGTAGTATGTCCCCCTTTGCCATAATGTTTATGCTTTTAGTTACCAGGAGTTCTCTGGCTATTTACAATTGGAAGTAAGAGTTTTCAACATATTTAATTCTATAATATTGCAAAATAGAGTCCAGTCTTATAAGTCTGCTTCTTATTCTCCCAATCCATTCACTGAGTTACTTACGGAATCGAAAATCTTTCAGAGGTAACTAATTAGGTACAAACAGGCCATAATTTCTGGTGGAGAAAAAATGAGTCTGACGCATGTTCAATACTGAAACCTAATGAGCATCCTTTAGTGATTTACTCTAGTATGGACTTGTGGAGTATGAATGAAGGAATCTATGCTAGAGAATATCAGGAAAACAGAAGAATCACCATCAGGTACAATGTAGTAAGAGGTTCTTATCAGTTTCTGTTTTATAACGACAAACGGAAGGTAACAATGCAGCATATAGGGGATTATCAACTCATGAGTAATAGGGGAATAACAAATAGTGGAAAATGGAAAAAATGTTAGGGGAAAGTAATATGCTTCTTTTCTCATTACCAATATGAAAGCACGTATTAAGGCAAAAACAATTCTCATTAGCCTTACTCCAAGCAGTGTAATGTTCAAATATGTATATATATATATATATATATATATATATATATATATATATAAGTGAAATTACAATGAATGAACAACTAATAAACAACACAAAGTAATTACAGCTTATTGTCCACAGAACCAGAATCATGATTTTTCCCTCTCCAAAAGAACTAAAGCTCACATTTTATTACCACCAACAAGTTATATCTCAAAATATAAACACTCTCCCATATAACCTGCATACATTAAGAGCTAACCTGCACACACAATCTTGTCACCTAGTATGGACCTTGTCTAGCTAGGTATTCTGTAATTGGGGAGTATTGTATTCAACTTCTTCAATAAAAAAAAACGGAGGCAAGTATACATAAAATCCATATACTAGTTGTACCCCTCATGCATTCAAAACAATTTACATCCTCATATTGAAATATTAAATACGTCTAACGAAAGGAGATGTTGATCTTTATCTAAAAGTCCAAAGATAACGTACTTTTGGGTTGGAACTCAATTTACTTTTGGGTTTTCTGCCTATCTTGGCTTGATTAAACAATATATCAAATTATCAATGCATCATATAGAGAGACTAGAGTCCATATACAACTTTTTTGGGAATTGTTATTTTGTAAAGTATACTTTTGCATAGAATGAAAAATAAATCAATTAGCAAGCAAACTGGGATTATTACAACCTCATATATAAATTGAAGAGATAAGATTTTCTTTAGAAAAAATACATGTAGGACTTGATCTAACTCTAGTGATAGACTGACGTCTCGTAAAATGATCAATTAGCTAAAACCGAGATAAATTATTCGTAAAATGATATTCTGTAAAAGTCATTCATCAAGAAGATAACGAATCCAAAACCTTAAACAATGAACAAGCATTAATAAACTAATCCCTATAAAACGATCAATCAACAATAAATCTAGATGCTTAACATTCATAGGATAACCAGGTCAGAATTTATCAAAATCAACATAATAATTCATACCTTTACAAAATTAATTCTTCAATCTACACGGTTATACATAACTGTATAACACTCAATGAGAATTTCAGAAAATTGACAGTTTAAAGATGGAGAATAGGAAATAGTTTATTGCGTACCTCAGAAATTCGAGCACAAGGAAGCAGAATTTGGAAGAAAACTCAACTGAATATAAATTAGAAGAATCTCGGGGTTTCCTCCTCTTTAATGTGTGAAGGGTGATGAGATCGAAGATGAAAATTCAATGAAAAAGGAATTTTCCACCAACCTGGGTACAAAAAATGTTGGAAGAGATAAACCCTTGAATTACTCCTCGAAAGTGCACCTTGCGATTCAAGCTCACTAATAATCCCTTGCACAACCTGTAAAACAATTCACAATCACCAAAAAAGTAAAATATGGACGAGGAACTCCCTCAAAAAATTCCAAACAATTGGGAAAGTATAAACGATAATCACCTTTCAGAAATCAAGAGACTGAGCATAATCGAAAATCGGTCAAACCATATCAGAATCCTAATCAAAATTAATTCATAAAAATCAGAAGAACAAAAAAAATCACCCAAATCAAGAACTAAATAACTGAAAAAACATCAAAATTAAGAAGATTAATTTAGTGGAGAAAGAAACGCTTAGCAGATTGAGCAGGACCTCTGAGAGAAGAGAGGATGAAGTAGAGAAGTTGTTCGCCGAGTTTAGGATTGGAGTAGCATAACAGTCAGTAGATCGAGTGAGACGATTTTTCTAGGGTTTCTGCTAGGAGTTAGGAAGCAGTTTAATTTTTTAAGAGCGGGCCTGTTAGCTAAAGGTTATAACATCGCGCAAATCAATATACAAGAAAACACACGTGCAAGGCACGCGCATTCTCGACGCGGAAAGGAGCCGAAGAAATGCTCGACGCCCAAAAGCGACTAGAAAACGCGGAAATTTAATTTTCCCCCAACGCTAAAGCCCAAGCGTCGAGCTCCTTGCGTCCAAAAATCACGCCTTTTGTAGTAGTGTTAGAGGCCATATATAGACTCAATGTTTAAAATGGTTAAAGGCCATAAAACATAATCAATGTTTTGATGACAAAATTGAAATTTTGTTGATTTGCAAGAATGGTTTACACCTATTGGTTGCAAATTGGTTTTAAGAATAAAAACCATCAAAACATGAAATTGTATTCACACACAAAGCTAGATTGTGTTCATGGTGTGGATTGTGTTGAAACCTCATGCAAAATTGTAATGTTCCAGTCTATAAATCAAGCAATAATTGCATATTGGTACATATAGCAATTGGATGACAAAATGAATGGGGTCTCACCTTTGCGGAAAAAAAAAAGTTTAGGTCCTTAACGGTGAAAAATCGCAAAGGAGACACCATTCTTTATCTTAACTATATATATCGAGCAGTCATTATGCTCACAAAATAGGGGGACCAATATGACGGAGTGATACCGAGGTACTATGTACTCTGGGGTTGTTTGGTTAACATATAAAAGTAGGGGGAAAATCATGAGAATTTATAAATTGGATAGTTGTTTGGTTGACATAAAAAAGTAAAAATGGAGAAAGTTGAAATTCATGGCAAGTTTGAGTTCCTATAAAACATGGGAATTAAATTACTTAGCCCCCCCCTTGATCGATCAAAGTTCATGGGAATTTCTAATTCTCATGTTGTCAACCAAACAACTTTAAGAAATAAGAACTAATTTCCCTTGAATTATGACTTCCTGTGTATATGGGATTGAATATAATTATAAGAAAGGAGATTAAATAAAATTGTAATAATCACATAAGTTCTCTCTAGTTCTTTCTATTTACATATTTCTAGGTAAATGAGTGTAATCAGCATTATTTGAGACATACTAATCTATATCCGAATTTATCTAAACTTATTACTGATCCACAACTAACAAAAACTATTTATTTTAGGAAAATTTGTCAAAAAGATCCTTTTAAAACACAAAAATTGTGAGAAATGACCTTTTAAAAAAAAAGTTGTCAACCAAGGCCCAAATTGGATTTTTTTTTTGTCAATCAGGACCAAGTGTCAATTTCTGGCAGTCAACCATCACTTTCCAGCGTTGACTGGCGCGTGACAAGCACGTGATTGACTTTTAGCCTTTTTTTATTTTTTAAGTTTTTCCCTCCAAATTTATTTCACCTCCCCCACTTACCCCAACTAACCAAAAAAAAAAAAAAACTGAAACACCTCGATTTTCTCTCTCCTGCTGCGCAACTCCTCAGCTTCGTCTTCCTCTTCACATCATTAATGGCAATTGATTGCTTGAGTCAGAAATCATTGAACCAAGGTTGTTGAAGTGTTTATTAAAGGTAAAATTCCCTCTCTCCTCTGTCATTAATTTTCTCATCTGTTTTGCCCTAAAAAAATCGAACGAATATTTCTGAAAGATTCGTCCTTTTTCTGTGCATCAATGGCGAAAGGTAATAAAGGCAAGGCAAGGGGGACCAGAACCAGCAAGGCAAGGGGTAAAAGTAAGCCAGTGATATTTACCTTCAAAGTTATCCAAAAATCAAGGTGAGTATTAGTTTAATTGCATAATTTGGGAATTTAGGGTTTGTTTAATTGCTAGTGGGTTAATATGATTAATTTAACTGATTAGATAATTAATTAAAGTATTATGTATGTTAAATAACCAATTATGTTGAAAAACCCCAAATTTTTGTCCCCAATTGAATTGACAGAAAAATTAGGGTTGCGCAATATTTGTTGTTAATTGGATTAAATAAAGGATGATATGCTTAGTGATTGTTAATTGGATTTATTTGCTTATTTTTTGTTAATTTGATATATATGGCTAATTAGTGTTAAATATTTCCTCAATTAGCTTGTTTGGTTTATTTAGTGGTATTGTATTTATTGGATCATGTTCCTAAATTATGTCATTTGTTGTTTGTTTTTTGGTAATGTGTAAACCAGATTTAACGGGAGGATACCGGTTGATTATCCCGTATATAGAATGAAGGATCCAATAGACATTAGGCTTTATCATGGGGGTAAATTTGTGACTCGTAGTGGGAAAACAACGTATGAGAAAGGTGAAAGTAGTAAGTACGGGTTAACATTGCACCCTAATGTCCAAGAAGTCTGTTATTTTGAATTTGTGGGCTGGATTAAGGGTGAATTAGGCTATAAAAATGAGGGGACAATTTGGTATAGGGAACATGGGAAGACTCTGTATACTGGGAGGAAATAACTGGTGAGTGATGATGATATACCTGATTTTCTTTTTAGTAGGGAGGCAGATGGATGGTACCATCTATATGTAATCGATGAGCCTGAGAAAGAGGTGTTTCAGAGTTTAAAATTTGGTCCAGGTGTAACATTTTACACTGATTCAGAAAGTGAGAGTGGGGGGCCTAGGGGAAGGGATTTGGGTAGCATTAATTCTGGTGACTCATCAATGGGTTGTGAGTCATCAAAGGGTGAGTCATCAGGAAGCATATTTGGGAGTGGGGGTAGTACTAGTGGGGCCCAACAAGATGCTAGTGACAAAAACCCTACCTCTAACCACCAAAACAATACAGCTGCTTCAATTATCACACCACCAACCAACCCCATTCCCACACCAGAAACTATCCCACAGACAACTCAAACCGCTGCAGATTCAGTTCCCACCTCACAAACAATCCCAGAAACTGGAAAAAAAACATCTGCAGCTTCTAAGGCAACTCAAAGCAAAAGGAAATTTGTTCCTAGTAGGGATAATATAGGGCTTGATGCAGTCCCAGAAACTGATGAACCAGGTGGTTTTGGGTCTGACCTAGATTTTGGGTATGACAGTGGGTCTAGCACTGATGAGTCTGTTTATTTGAGTGAGGGAGACTATGAGGATGAGAGTGATGATGACTTGTTTGCTGAGTTTGTTGACACAGAAGTGAGGGAGGTTTTGTCTAGTGGGTTAGTTGGTGGGGTTGAAAACAGACAGCCAGTGGAGGGAGAGGTGCCAGTGGAGCAGGTAGTGGTGCAAGATCCAGTTGCAGGGGAAGGTGATCATGGGGATTATCACTTAGCCAGTGATGAGGATCTGAATGACACTGATGAGGAACTACATAGTCCAGCTGGATCTGATGATGAGGGGGGAAAATACCCAGTTTTTAACCCAGATGTAGATTTTAAGCACAAGATTAACCTAACTGTTGGGCTAAAATTTCCTTCAAATAAGGTTTTTAGGAAGGCTTTGAGGCACCATCAGATAGATGCTGGTGGAAATTATTATTTTTTGCATAACAAGAGCCACAGAGTTAGTGTTTACTGTAAAAAGAAGTGTGGATGCCCTAGGAAAGCTGGTAGGATAGTGAAATGTACTTGCAATCAGAAGAAGAAGTGTCCCTTTAAGGTTCATTGTAGGAAATTAAAGGGTGGGGAGACAGTACAAATTAAAAGCTTAAACCTAAAGCATATCTGTGGTCATCAATATGACAATGATAAGGTGACTGCTGAGTACTTAATTAGCAGAGAGATATTTGGAAGATTTTAGGGATGAACCTTCAATGAGCATGGAGTACTTTATCAAGAGAGTCAGGAGGGAGGTGAAGTCAGATGTGGGATACTATAAATGTTACAATGCAAGGGGATTAGCTAGGAACATGATTAATGGTAGTGCAGCAGATGAGTACAAGAGGGTTTGGGATTATGTTGAGGCAATTAGAACATACTATCCAGGTAGCACAGCTGTGGTCAAGCTTGAGAGCATTGATAACCTCCCTCCCCTGTTCCAAAGGATGTACATTTGCTTACAACCTTGCAAAGAAGGGTACAGGGCTGGTTGTAGGCCAATTTTGGGTGTGGATGGGTGTCACCTTAGAGGTCCATACCCAGGGATATTACTGACTGCTGTTGGGAAAGATGGGAACAACAACATTTTCCCAGTTGCTTGGGCTGTGGTTGAGACAGAGAACTCAGACACTTGGATCTGGTTTTTGGAGCTGCTGGTTAAGGATCTTGGTTCTGTAGCAGATGCAGTTACTTGGGTGCATGAGAAAGGAGATGAAGCTGTGGAAGGAGAAGATGACAATGTGGCCTTCATATCTGACAGGCAGAAGGTATGTGGTTGTTTTTGTTCTTAAATTTGTTGGCTTGATGCCTGGTTGTGTTGTTTTTTATTGTTTTCAGTTGTGAAGCAAGTTTAGGGTTTAGGTGAATTTGTTTCTTATTCACGTTATTGTTAGCTGCACTTGTAATGGTATAACACTTGGACACGTACTCGAGTCTAACACTTGGACACGTACCCGAGTCTAACACTTGGACACGTACCCGAGTCTAACATTTGCTTCACTCACTGTGTCAACTTTGGTTTGGGGCTTCACTCACTGTGTCAACTTTGGTTTGGGATTTATGTGAAAGTCAACTTTGGTCACTATGTGAAAGTCAACTAAGTCAGTTTTTGGAAAGTGTAACACTTGCCTCACTCACACTTGTATCACTCACACTTGCTTCACCCACACTTGCTTCACTCACACTTGTATGAATGGTTCTTTGTAAAAGTCAACTTAGGTCACTGTGATAATGTGAAAGTCAATGTAACTAAAGCTATGTCTAATGCATCTCTGTGACAATGTAGGGGCTGCTTGATGCCTTCAGAACAGTCATTCCAAATGCTGAAACAAGGTTCTGTTGTAGGCATATATGGGCCAACTTCAAACTTAAATTCCCAGGGGAGGTTTACAAGGAGTTCTTTTGGAAGGCAGCAAGGTCATCAACCAAGGTAAACTAATACCTTTACATCCATTTCTTTTGTTGAGATTTAGTTTCTGGAATTTCTGGAAATACTTGGAATTTTTGTTGGTCTTAGTTTCTGGAATTTTTTTTCTGTTTTTTAATGTACAGCATGAATTCCAAGCAAACATGGTTGAGATTAAGAAGCTCAGTGTTGATGCTTTCAATTATCTCACTGCAATTCCTGTTAGTAATTGGTCTAGGCATGGTTTTAGTCCTAGGGCCAAGTCAGGAATGATGTTAAATAATTGTTGTGAAAGCTTCAACAATGTGTTGAAGGATGCAAGGACAAAACCTATCTTGTCTCTGATGGAATGGATCAGAAGATATGTGATGATGAGATGCTGTGCAAAGAGACAAGGCTTGCAAAACTTTGAGGGTACAATCATGCCTTCAGTTGTGAAGATGATAGAAAGGGGGCAGAAGGAAATATACAACATGAGGCTGATACAAGCAGATTTGCATGTTTTTGAGGTTCAACATGGTGGGGACTGTTTTGTTGTGAATCTGGAGAACAAATCCTGTGGTTGCTACAGGTGGACATTGATGGGGATCCCTTGTTGGCATGCCTTGGCTTGTTTAGCCCAAATGAGACTTGATTATGAAGATTATGTTCATCAAGCATATCATGTTGCAACTTATGCCAAAACTTATGCACCCAAGTTCAATGCAATGCCTGGACAAAATCAATGGGAAGTAACACCATATCCACAACCTCTCCCCCCATCTTATAAGATTATGCCTGGTAGGCCATCAAAGAGGAAGAGAAGAAAGGAGCCAGGGGAAGGAAAGAAGGGGAAGGGAAGCAGTTGGGTCAAGAGACCTAAGAGGCAAAACATGTGCAAGAGGTGTGGTGGATTGGGCCACTACCAAAAGAGCTGTATCAGACCCCCCATGGCTGATGGTGTTGTTCAAAACAGAGGGGGGAGGCCAAGAACAAGGCCACTGCCAGCACAGCCTGCACAGCAACATCCATCACAGCCACAATCATCACATCCTGCAGCACCTAGCCCCCAACCCACAAATGCAGTACCTAGGCCACAACCAAGGCCAATGAAGCAGAAGCATGTTGCAGGCAAGAAGAAGGCCACAACAGCTACCACCTCCCAAGCCAAAGGAAAGAGTGCATATGTCCCTAAAAAGAAGAAAACAACCTCTGTGAATGCCATACAAGGCTCACAACCTTCCCAAAAGAGTTGCATCTCTCAAAACAACACCTAAGTTTGTAAAAGTCAACTTTAGTTATGTAGTAAAAGTCAACTTTTGCCTTATTTTGTGTACTTTTGGTTAGTTTAAAACAATCAACTTTTTAAGTTATTTTGTGGTGACTTTGTAAAATTCAGGTTACTCCATCTATAATTCAAGTTCTCGGGTTTTTTTTAAGTTCTCGGTATTTTATTAAGTTCTCGGTTTTTATTAAGTTCTCGTTAATTTTTTTATTAAGTCCTTGGTTGTGTTATTAAGTTCTCGGTTTTTAATTAAGTTCTCGGTTTTTTATGTTGTCCTCGGGTTTTTATGTTGTTCTCGATTTTTTATGTTGTCCTCGGGTTTTTATGTTGTTCTCGGTTTTTTATGTTGTCCTCGGGTTTTTATGTTGCTCTGGTTTTTTTTGGTAAAACCTTGCCCATGAATTAAGATTAAAAACATACTTTACCATAATATTTCTAGAATTTATTCATCAAAACACAAACGCTTACATAACGTTTTCATTAAACTTTTACAACTACGCACTTCAAGCATCTTAATCTTAACCAACAAACTAAATCAACTAGTGACCACAACATTCTTAAGCATTGCTTAACCAATAACCTTAACGTACATTGTACTAACGATAATTGAAACGATAGCACAAACACATATCATAACTAACAAATGATCATTCCTAATCCCTTCCTTCACACCACCTTCTGTCATCTTCTTCATCTTCTCATACTTAACCTTCATCTTCCCATGCTCCTCGTGCACCCGGTTATTATCACGTTGAATACAATATGGAGGAAGAGGCAGAGAAGGGGTTCAGCAGGAGAGAGAGAAGGATCGATTTTTTTTTACAAAGTTTAACTGGTTAGTTGGGGTTAGTGGGGGAGGTGAAATAAATTTGGAGGGAAAAACTTAAAAAAAAAAAAAAAAAAAAAGGCTAAAAGTCAATCACGTGCTTGTCACGCGCCAGTCAACGCCGGAAAGTGATGGTTGACTGCCGGAAATTGACACTTGGTCCTGATTGACAAAAAAAAAATCCAATTTGGGCCTTGGTTGACAACTTTTTTTTTAAAAAGTCCTTTCTCACAATTTTTGTGTTTTAAAAGGACCTTTTTGATAAATTTTCCTTTATTTTATCAGTTTAGATGAACACACCCCTAAAATCACTCAAAACCAACCAGACATTTTATTCTAATCTTTGTAATAAACTAATAATACAACTGCTTCATTATTTGTTGTATTTATCAAAGGTGGGCCATAATGATTGATATTAAGAGCACAAAGGTCAAAAGTTGTCACCATTACGGAGAAAAAAATCAGATAAGGCTAATGTGGAATATAAATATTGGAAGGAATATTACTCCCTTCACCCTTGGTCTTTTCGAACCCATCAATTTTCTAAAACGATTTTTTTTAAGTGTAAGTGTGTAACACTTCTTATTTTAAAGACTTTATGCATTTTATATTATATCTCTTTTTTTTTTTTTTTTTTTTTTGAGGGATTATATCTCTCTTTTTTTTTAACTCGTGATTAATTTAATTTTTCCATCATGGCGGAATGCATTTTAGTTCATCCGTAGAGTGGGCAAAAAGATTGTTTAGTCCCATTATAGGATTTACAGTCTTTGAAACTGACACGACACAAACACAAAATTACTAAGAGAAAACACAGGGTCAACATGAAATAAAATTAACTCGAACGCGACCATTTAACTTAAGTAGACATGTTATTCAATAATCCTATACTACATAATTTTGATAAATTTTATGAAAAACAAAAAATAACTACAAAAGTAAATGTGAACATAACCCAACACGACATATTTGTACCGCACTATCTGAGTATGTTAAATGGACAAACGGATTTTGACCTGCAATTCCACAAAGATTAGGGTGAATTCAGTTGAGGTGATCGATTGCTAAACGAAAAAGGTCAATTAACAAACAAAATCATTTAAACAATTTTTGAATTGGGTTTTTGGAAATTAGCTAGACAAAAAGATAGGGTTTAGTTAATTAGTCAAAGTGACTGGAAAGGTAATTAATTGCCAACTAATTGGACATGCATGTTGTTGCATATGTACGTACGTGTGTGTTAATTTTAAAATTATTAGGAAATTGAACCCACGTCTTTATCCTACGAATTACTATGAAGTTACTGCAAAGTGCATACTTCTTCCTATCTCTAAAAAGACTATTCTAACACAAATTCTTATTTAAGTATAGCATATCATAAATATGGTAACACAAATGTAAAACGTATTCAAAATGTTAAAAATTATTCTTATATGTGTAAAAACTACTCTATATTACCACTTTAAAATCACCAATAATGTATAAAATTAACCATAAACTCTTTAAAAATTAATCGCATATTTGTTTGAGTTTGTCTTTGATGAATTGCAAGATTATTTAATAATAGGCTATCTTGTTAAATCTTTTTTTTTTTTCAAAAGAGATAATGTTATTTATAGACGTTAAGATTTATACTCCGTAGAGTAAAAGAGTCCGGATCCTCTAGAGTTTTAATAAAACTCTACAAGGTATAGTTGTATCTAAACCATACATTTTAAATCAATGGCTCATATTGATGAGAAAAAGTAAGGGGAATTTTGGAAAGATAATGTATGAACCATTGATTTTTTATCCAATGGTTGATATGCTCAAACTTTACATTTTAGAGTTATTTTAGAACTTTAGAGGATAAAAATATTAAGCGAAGCTCCGACCAACGCATGATGTTTTTCTTAATTAAGCACCATTTAGATATCACATTAAATACTTGTATAGTACTAGAACGATAAGATCGCATATATCCTTACATTTTTTTAGAAAGGGAAAACAGAGTGTGTTGTATGATTTATTTTTATTATTATTATTTTATTTTTTTTGGTGAAAGATGAGGGGCAAGCCCTTAAAATAGGATTTTGTTCAATATTATTCCATGTATAATAAGGGGAATAAACTGAAGTTGTAAGAAAAATAAATTATATCCCTCTAAAATTAAGCTCCAAGAAGAAATAAAATACGTGTACGTAGTTAAGAAAAGTATTCCTCATAACATATATGGACCATGCATTAAGTCATGCACCATGCATTTATCGACTTATAGTTATTCAGAGTCGACCTTGCATGATTGCTTAGGCATATAGATCGACAGATTAGAAGATAAAATTGAAGGATCGGGGATGAAGCAGTACGTAGGGTGAGCATGGATCAGGTATCTGAACCGATAGAATTTTCATATCGGATAACCGATTACTAATAATGTTAAAACTGATATCCATAAATCGCACTGTTAAGGTCGGGTACCCAAGAGGTCGAGTATATATGTGACCCAAGGCAAGTTACAAAGGTGTTTGATCGACGGTTCAAGCATATCAACATTGAGCATGTTTTGGCAGATCAAGTTGTAGTTGGTCTTCTACAAGCATGTCAATTGTTGATTATGTTCTTAAACGTATAATCCACATATGAGTATTTATTAGTTATTCCAGATTGGATAAATAAAGGTGGAATTGACTAACATATAAGATTGGTGCACTACTCTCCTATCACCAATTGGTTTAGGTAGGAACCCTATCAAATTTATATGTGGTCGAACTCTCCTCTTGTGGGTATTTGAGTTTTAAGGATCAATAAAGGGAAGGGGACAACCAGCAAGAGTGGTGGTGGTGGTAGCTCATCGATCTTGTGGGGGTTTTTGATTATGAGAGGTTTGGGGATATTTTCTTGAGGTGACCTAGAGGTTGACAATGTCGAAAGGTTAATGAGAGTCAGGGCCGTCTCTAGAAATTCAGAGGCCTTGTTCTTATTTTATTTTATTTTATTTTAATGCGGAGGCCCTTTTCTTAATAAAATGATTAGTAACACTAAAAAACAAATGCGGAGGCCCTTTTCTTAATAAAAAGATTAGTAACACTAAAAAACAAAAAAAAAATGCACATATTGGAGTCGATCTCGCAACCTATGAAATATTAAGAGAAGGTTGTACCATTGATCCACAAATCAATTAAGTATCTTCTATGTGCACGTACCATTTACTATATACCCAATAATTGGGCTATGTAAATTACCACTAATTTTTTTTGGGCCCACAAAAATTTGGGGCCCTGTGCTGGAGGTCCTATTAGACCTCCATATAGACGGCTCTGATGAGAGTGTTTGGTCATGAGATGTTGAGAGTTTCGAGATAAAAAGACTAACCTTGAAAAAGCTCAATATACTCTTCTTCCTTAGTATGACAAGTTTGTCCTAATGTTGCCTAAAATTACAACAATTAACAACCTACCTCACTTTATGGTCAATATTCTTAATGGTCATTTAACATTAAACAACTACCAACTTATTTTTCCAAATACTTTACACACATCCTCAACAAATTAATCAAATTAACTAATACAAACAACTACTTCGTGTCAGATAACTACGTAGAAGTATTCTTGTTGGGAAGAAAGTAGGTGCTTAGGGAGGAAGTCAAAATCGCGGGTTGTTATGTTTTTTTAAAAACATAACAGCAAAATAAGTCAATGAAATGGTACATGTTTTAATCGAAATGCAACTCTGTTTTTAATGAAATGATACTCTTTTAAACGAAATGCTACATGTTTTTATCGAAATAGTACTCTTTTTTTAATGAAACGATACTCTTTTTTAGATAAATGGTACGTAGTACATGTTTGGCGCTATAATGTGTTTGCTCACACATCACAGCATGTCGCCTCGCCGAACTTGGTGCTTAAGTGACGTCACATGTGGTATATGGTATGATAGTTTACAAAATTCTACAAAACAAAGCTTATACTATTTTCCTACTATTAAATACGGTGTTAATTAAGTTGATGTGATTGTCAAACTATACATTGAAACTTTTAACTTTTTTTATTTTTATAAATGTATAGTCCCTAAAAGTTTGAGAAAAAAGGGATAAGAAAGAGATAGTGTTGTGTAAAGATAAAATGAGTTGGCGAAGAGATGAAATGTCACCAAAATCCAACTGGATCTATAAGTCATTCACCTATTATTGGCATCACTATTTATTTGGAATTTTCAACAGTTTTCTTTTTGGTTGGATGGTAGAGATATTCGACGTAAGTGTAGAACTCAACATCATAAGCCCACCCAAAGGATCATGCACACTATTACTCAACCCGAAACACTGAGTTAGGGTTCGGATTTTCGACCCATTTACTTGAATGAAAGTATTTTAAGGCAGTTTTCTGATAACATTCATTTTGTTCCTAGATACACTCAAATGTTTATATGCTTTTGATCAATTTTGCTCATTTACAAAAAATAAATTAGAGACAAAAACTCCATTGAGGATACCGTCCCTTCACCTGCACTCTCTTGAATTTATTTGAACTTATTGTAATTTATTTGACTTAATTCGAAATTAAACCTGATTGAAATTTATTGGATTTAGTTAAAACTTATTTGATCTGTTTGAAACTTATTGATCATGATTAAATCCGATTGCAAGTGAATACGTGAGATTGAAATTTATTGAAACTTACTAAAACTAAATATTGTTTACATAAAAAGTTCGCACCCTTAATTCTACGATGTACTTAAAACAAAACAAATTTGTAATTTCACAATAGGTTACTCCTTCCGCATTTTGTTAAATGGTTCACCTTCTTAAAACGACCTTAGTTTATTTGTTGAACTTTCTATTTGTAGTATGATTTTACAATTTAAAAATATATCTCGATCTTCTAATGATCCATTGATCCCAAATCTCCCCTACGAAGTATTTTATTATTTTTTTATATATTTTACCTTCTCTGAATAATTTAATATCCTTATTATCCTTTATAATAATCATTTAATCTTTCTTACCTCGCTTATATCTTATTTATCGGTCAAAGTGCATCATATATAAAATGTGAAAACCTCTAAACGTATATAGGGGTGTGCAAAATTTGGTCCGGACGGGACCAGACATGAGGCAATCGGTCAGGTCCCGGGTCGAGAAATATCATTTTTTTTGTCTTCGGTCCGTTCCGATCCAAAACCCTTTAAAACCGAGTTATGGACCGGGCCGATTTTTCCTTAAAAAAATATAGCATAAACTATTTAAAAAGTTTATTCTCTCATTTAGGCTCTGTTCTCTTCACCTTATTTTCACTTATTTCAGGTCTGATAAGATAAGATAAGATAAAATAAGGGCCAATAAGATAAGATAAGATAAGATAAGATAAGATAAGTTCAGTGTCAATAAGATAAGATAAGATAAGTTCAGGGCCAATAAGATAAGATAAGATAAGATAAGTGAAATTCAGGTGAAGAGAACACTACCTTAATATGTTGTAAATATTACTATATTGTGATACTCCGTATATTTTATTTCAGCTTCTAAAAAAAGCCTTAAACAATTAGTTTTTTTTAATATATTTTTTCTTTTTTACCATAATTTAAAAAAAAAATAAAAGCTAGTTCTACAACCGGTCTAAACCGGCACGGTCCGTACTTTAGATCGATTTTTCCAATCCAGTCCGGGTTATATTCAAGCATAATCAGTCCGATCTCCGGATCTTAAATTATCAAAATTCCGATCTTCGACCCGGTCCGAATTGAGTTTAGACCGATAAACACCCCTAAATTTACATACATACTTCCTCCGTCCCGGAATACTCGATCCAGTTTGACCGGCACAGGGTTTAAGGGACATGAATTGACTTATTTAATTTAATAGGTAGTAGTTGATAGTGAGGTATTATTTTAATGTAGTTAGTGGGAAATGTGTAAAGGAGTGGGGTTGGGGGAGAGTAGGGGTTAAATTTTTAATTATTTTTTGTATGAAGTATGGGGTAGGTGGGTTAATAGGGGTGGAGTGAGAAATAATATAATATTGTTAGAATATTTTCATTTTTAGAAACATGTCAAGTATTAAGGGACGGTCCGATAAGGAAAACAGTTCAAGTATTCTAGGACGAAGGGAGTGCTCGTTTGGCTCATCAACACGGACACATCCCGAACCCGAACCCGAGTTATAAAATGGAAAAAGAGAGATAGGGGCCAAGCTGACAGTGGGGTCCAGCAAGAACCCCACCACCCATGTGCCCTCCTTCCTGTCTCCACCAGCTCCTGCTTCTCACTCTGTCTCTCTCTCAATCATTTCGCTTCTTTCTCTCTCTTATTTTCTCATACCTCTAATTCCTTCCCTTACATCCTCCTTTCTTCTTCCCTCCTTCACTTCTATACTTCTATCTCTCTCCCCCACTTCACTCCTTTCTCCTTCGTCGGCGGGCTCCCCTTACTCTCTATATCTTATTATTTCCCCCTATTTTGGGCCCCAATTTTTATCCCCAAATTATTTTATTTTATATTTTAATTTCTATTTTTTCGATAAATTCATTTCTTTCACTCTCAAAATCTTTCCCATATGTCGGCGATAGACGGAGCAACCAACGGTGGCGGCGGAGGCGGTGCTTTAATCGAACTCCCTCACTCTCTCTCCTCTCAACAGCAACAACAACAACGCCAGGCAACCACCGCAACCACCACCACAGCGTTAGCCGTTAAGAAAGCCCCCGCCAAAGATAGGCACAGCAAAGTTGATGGCAGAGGGAGGAGGATAAGGATGCCTATCATTTGCGCCGCACGTGTTTTTCAACTCACACGTGAGTTGGGACATAAGTCCGATGGTCAGACAATCGAGTGGCTTCTCCGACAAGCTGAACCTTCAATTATTGCGGCTACCGGTACCGGCACCACTCCCGCCTCCTTCTCTACCTCTTCCCCTCACTCTCTAGCTTCTCACCACCACCTTCGCACGGTGGGGCTGACTACTTCAGCTGACAACAAAGTATCCCCGTCGCCGTCCCCCACCCCGTTTCTATTAGGGAAGCGTCTCAGGACCACCGCCGAGGAAAACGAAGCTCAAAACGGTGGAGTTGAGAAGGAAGACGTTGTTACCACAGCCTCTCTTGGGCCGACGGCTGGATACTGGATCCCTACGCGGCCCGATTTTTGGAGCTTTGCTACCCCTGACATGGTCGTGGGCCCTACTTCTGCCCTTGGACAACAGGCGGCGGCTGCGGCGGCTATGGCCGGAAGGTTTCTATCTCATCAACAGCAGCAGCAGGTGACACTAGGGGAAGCTTCTAGAGTTGGGAATTACATGTCGATTGGTCAGGGACATCATCTTAATCTACTGGCTTCGTTATCGGGTGCTCCAGCTTCCGGTGGAGGCGCTGGTGGTTCTTCCGGCGGTAGGAGAGACGATGATCCTCGTTGATGAATTCAATGGTTAAATTCCTTATGAATTTGCTCCAATTTGGGGATTGTATTGTAAGTAAACAAAAAAAATAATTGTGCATTTGTTGTTGAATTTGGTGTGTGAGAGTAGTATTTTTTTTGGTTTAAACTTAGGGTTTATGATTATGTTTTGAGTGTGAGTGTGTTCGATCTTTCTCGAAGGGGAGGAAAGAAGAACAAGTAGGAGTTTGCTGTTTGATTGATTTAATTCAATTTTAGGGTTTTTAGGGTTTAGGAATCTGTTCCCTTTTTTTTTTTTAGGGTTCCTTGTTTTTTTGCTCTGTTGCTTTGTCAATGGAAGGAACGCGGGAGGATGAAGATGAGGAAGATGAAAGAATTGGGTTCTGAAATTCATTGTAATTGCCAACAGAGTTTTTGAATTTGTTCAACTGAATCAAAAAAAAAATGTGGGGAAATCCTATTGGAAGGTTTCATCCTCACTAATTATGAATATGAAGTTGCAATCTTTTTCTGTAATTCTCAACTTTGTTCAATTGCTTAATCCATTCCCAGCTTAATTTGACTCGCTTTTATCGAATTCACTGGTTATAGCCATTGTTGTCGCAAACAAACACCAGAGTTCATATTTGGGTACTACTGTGTGCTTAATTTTACTAAATTCTTGGCAATCTTGTTATGGAATTTGATTTGATTTCAGTTCTTTGTGATCTTAACAATCAAATCCGTTTTTAGAAAAATCATGTAATGTTTGTACACTGTAACTTGATTGCCTATCCTAATGTTGTTTTTATTGTGAAAGAATTGTGCATGCTTTGAGTCATGGTGAACTGAACTTAGTCTGGTATAAGGTTTAAAGAAAATGGTGGTTATTCTGGTGCAAAGTTTGAGGTAAACTCTGTAACTCTGTTTCACTTGTTCTGGTAAAAAGGGTTGAAAGAAAGTTATGGGTAAATTTGGTTTGGTACTTTACTTTAGAACTGTCATTGTGGGTTATCATATGGGCAGATTCTATATTAATTGATGGAGAAGACAGAGGTGTTGGTAAGAGATTACAATTTCCTGTTTTAGGTGAGAGTGATGATAAATTGTTGATAAGGAATGCTTGGATGATGTAGTTTCAACTTGATATTGTGTTTGTTGATTCAGTCAATATATTAGCTGTCAGGTTTCAGGAATTCAATTACCTTGTTTCTGGTGGCCTTTTTATTTGTGGTTGCTGTGATTCTGAAAATGACACCCTTTTTATGATCTGAGTATGGGAAAACCGACTCGGAACTGGATTATTGGTGTACCTTTGTTTCAACACCCGTTGATGGTTGCGAGGAGGGAGGATAAACCGATCACCCGGTTTTTGGATTGGTGATTTCGTGCACGCATGTGACTATCTGAGCTGATACGTGTCCCTCAGCCCGTGATTGGTTACTCATTGTTCTTTGTAGATTTTTAGGCCTTGTTCTTTTGAGCTGAACTGAATGTTACTGAACTGCAACAAAAAAGAGGTCATGTTCTTTTGAGCTGAACTGAATGTTACTGAACTGCAACCAAAAAAGAACAGGGCCTTATTGCTGTAATGTTTTGCACTGATGCATACAGACCGTGGTTCGGTACGTGCAAAGAAGCAACTTTGATCTGTACCCTTGCCACTCCACGAGGCTTCATGTTCAAGTCTCAGTACTGGAATACTGATAATGTGCATGGGATCATCCTCTTCCATCAACTTCTGACGACAGTATATTTGTGGATTTGTTTAGGTAGTGCCCATATATATTTATGATGTGACCAAATCCCTAATGAACCCATTAGTGGCTACTAATTATATGCCAGCTTTGCACTATGATTATAGTAATCATGTCATTAAGACTTATAATGTCTTAAGTCAATTTGGTAGTTTCAATTAAATGTTCATCTTACACTTTTGAGAGACTAATCGTGCACTGTACTAGATAGATGATGCCGGTTGTTTCAACATTATAGAAGCAACCCCTTCTAAAGTCATTGCACAAGAATTACGTACTTGTATAGCTTTCCGAGAAATTGTTTGGTTGATATAAACCTATTTTACGAATAAAAGTAACTTGTTATGTCCAATTAGATGACCACTTGTATCGGGGAACAATAGTAAGTGAATGAGTTGGAGGCCGGACTTCCGGAGAGGTCATATCAGATATGTGCCTCCAAACACATATTTAAGTGTGGTAATTGCAACATTATTTCGAAAGTGTCATTTGAACTTTTGAGTACCATATTTGAAAAATGAATGCTATATTTGAACTTCTGAATATCATATTTGAATAGTGGTACACCATATATAAACTTATAGTACCATATTTGAAATCCAACTCCATTTCCTAATATATTGTAACACTTTTATTTTATTTTGATCTGATATGTTTTTGTCAAAATATATCTGAGATTGAAATATAGTTTCTCGAATGAGTGGTGGTGGAATGTGTCTGAAAAACACGAGGCATGCTGAGGGTGAGCAGGCAGAAAGTAACTTCATCAGAACATTCAAAACCCCAGTAATCTGCAATGTATTTGGCTTTATTTACATAGTGGTGAAAACAGAAAAAAAGGAGAGGAAAATGAGAGAGATTCAAAGTGGGAAATGATACTCCAATAGTTATTGAGTAGAAGAATAGTAGACTGTGCTTTACTACTTCTTTATTGTTGCCTCTTCAATTCCTCATAAATCATAATCAATGCCAATGATTTTTTACCAGCTCATTTTACTTAAGTTGTTGGTTACTTCCCTCTTTTCCCACTTTTGGGTTGATTTTGTATTTCATTTATTTTCCACTTTTGAAAGTGTATATGTTTGAACATAGAAAGACATTAATTGGGGTAAAAAAAGACTAGTTTTTGTATCTTTATACGATCCATTCATACATGTATTATGAATTATTGACTCGTTTGGTACAGTGGCGGAGCCAGGATTTTGAATCGGGATTTGAATTGGGGCGTCAAAGAGTGGTGTATTTAGTCTGTATTAATTTACTTTTTATAATAAATATAAGGTATAAACGTTATTTTACAAAATTTGGCGATTGGTCGCTCACCCTTAACACACTGTGGCCCCGCCACTGGTTTGATAAGATTTTTACCTTATCTCATAAAGAATTGAGGGTAATTCAAGGTTTGAATCTTCGGATATTTCATGAAATACCCCGAGTTTTGAAGTAATTCACCAAATGCCCACCAAGTTTCAATAATTCACCAAATACCCCTGATAATTAACTTAATACCCAAAATACCCTTATTTTTAACGGTTCGTTAATCCGCCGTTAGCCTAGTTTCATAATTCACCAAAGATGGAGTTGATTGGGTAAATGGCACAATGAAGAATAGAACTGTTTGGTACGAAAGCACACTCACGTAGTGACTTAATTGCTCGTTTCCTTTTCACAAAACAAGTTGGAAAGCACTTAAAATTTAAAACTGTGTACATATATATAGTACCCCTAATTAAGTCGTAACTAACATGTGTGTTGTACTGGATGCATACTATGTCTTCATTGTTGTCCTACTTTCCACAACTTTCTTGGTTGCTACTCATTCATGCCATACAGCCATACAGCATGGCCAGCACGGGGACTGAGGATATGTAGGTGTATGTACGAGAGTACGACTGGTAAAAAATTACTCGTATATTTGTCTATTTATTTTTTATATAAGGAAATAAAATCAGGTCAGACTTTTGTGGAGGGCCAACTTAACTCATCCTTGCAGACGATGGGGGAAAGGAAGAGGTCAAAAGACGAAAATCAAAACGACAAAAACACAGGGGCGGATACGACATTTAGTTACAAGTTTTTGAAGTAGCTTTAGACCAAATAATTAATGAACACAAGAAGTTGGTAATTTTTATTTTTTTAACTAACAAGTTGGTAATTTGAGCGCGATTAAGTGTTGTGTAGCGTGTTCGAATCTGGTTACATCCGTATCCCAACACTTGCATCTTCTTTGTATCCCTTCTTTAATTTGCATAGAAATACAATAACTTCCTTTTGCCTTCAAGAAGTTCGTCGCTTGATTAGTCTCTCAAAAACAATGGTTAATTGAATTAGAATCAAACAGAATAAAATTCGAATTATTGGACTCAAATTCAATTTTTGTCCTAAATTTCCAAAAATTAAATTGGCAACGCAAGATAACATACATTGGCAAAAGATGCAAATATGGCAAAAGTTACTCAAATCTCGAGCTATATGATTCATTGGACGAGGAAGGCTTGAACTGATCTGATTCAAACAATACGGTTGCCAGTTGCCACACTTGCCAGTTTTGAACTATTATTTCTCTTTTTCTTTTTCTTTTTTGTTCACCAAACTTGAATCCATATCTAGTTGGGCCTAAAACCCAATTAATTAGCACCCTTACATGTTTGGTTCAATTAGTGTTGTCAAACCGATTCTGTGGGTTAGGTTCATAGTCATTTCGGATTTGTGTCATGCTAAATCATACGGAGTACTTCCTCCGTTCATTTTTACTCGCAACGTTTGTCACTTTCACGCATGTCAATGCACAACGTTAAGACGAATCTAACAAGATCCTACATGACTATGTTTTATCTTACGTATAAATCACCAACAATGGTCAAAGTATAGTATGTGAATAGAGTATAAATTACAAACGTTGCGAGTATTAAAAATCGGAGGAACTAGCAAACATGCTATCGAAGTTATGGTACACGCCACTTTGATTTTAGTCGGGTCAATTTTTTATTGATATACAATTACTCGGATAACCAAAACGCATCCAATTTTAGTTACACACGCAATTGTCAAGTAATGGAAAATATAATGAAAAACTTAAAACTAAATATTCCCTATTGAAAAAGGAAGACACGCGACTATATTGGTTTGAGTACAAAAATTATTTTGCACTCTATATGCAAAACGGAATCTTATTGTTTAGAATATTTAGTGTTGCAATTTTTTTGAAACAGAGGTTATATAAAAATATATACACTTACACAAATCAGCAAACACAATAAATTTATTGGCTAAGGATGAGTAATTGTGTATATATAGTTTGTTGAAGATTGAAAGAGTATACTTATAAATAGGAGAGACAATTGATTAAGATGTACGGAGTACACAAAATCATCATACCCATGAAATTAGTGGCGTACAACAAAGTAAGTTGAGCTTAGATGGTTGAGGATTGAAAGGTAAATCTTAGAATGAGGAGAGAGAATGAAGCTTATGCTAATAAAATGAGTTAGATGTCCTTTAACTTAGTGTAGTACTCCCTCCGTCCCTTAATACTTGCACCGCTTTTCTTTTCGGGCCGTCCCTTAATACTTGCACCGCTTTTATAAATGAAAATTTATACCAATATTATATTATTTCTCACACTTACTTACTAACCCCACCTTCATATTCCCTACAAAAAATCATTTAAAAATTCACACCTCCACTCACCACATCTTACACATATCCCACTAACTATATTAAAAAAAATACCCCACTATCAACTAACATCCGTTAAATTAATAAGTCAATTCAAATGTCTTAAACTCCGCACCGGTCAAACCGGTGCGAGTATTAAGGGATGGAGGGAGTATACCACTATACCACATAGATAAGATAAAGTATTTTTTAATTTTCTTTTGTTGAATGGCATTGACAATTATTGTTTATTTTTCCTTTGTTAATTGGCTACATCATTTTTTTCGGCAATTAATAATTGTATTAAAAACCAAAGGACCTTGAGGAAAAATAACTCATAGTATAAATATTACAGCCCAAAACCACCTAAACACCAACAACACAAGGCCAGCAACAACTAACTAACATCCACTAATACATAAGCTTATCTCTAAGCTCATCAGAGCATATACAAGAAACCTTAAACATGATTTCTTTTACAATGAGAGGGACAGATTTATTAGCACCATTGAACACAATGAAATTTCTATGCAGCCATATAGAGTAGCTAGATTGTTTCAAAATAGCACGTAGTGTAAAGCTGAGAGCAAGCACCAACTTTCCTACTATGGTGGGCAGTAATATGAAGTTCCTGATCAAAACCATAATTGCACCTGGTGATTCCTAATACAAGCAGGACTTTCTGCCATATTTCAACAGAGAGAGAAAGTACAGTACAAAAAAACAGGTTTTCAACTGACTCTTTACCAGAGTTGCACAAGACACACTGATCAAAACATTGAATCCCCAATGAGAGAAGCCTGTCAGCTGTAGCCAGTCTGTTAAGAGCAGCTAACCAAGTCAAAAAAATACCCCTTGAGCTAGCCTTATTATTGCATATCAACCTATTCCAAGGAACTTTAACATGATCACCTTGGAGTTGCTTATAAACTTTGCTAATAGAGAATTTAATTCCAACAATGGTGTTATGCCAACCTCCAACTTGTTGAATTAGCAGCCAAAAATTTTCTTCAATGCCCAAGAACAAGTGTTAGGAATCGAACAACTCAAAGGGTCTTGTCCTTTCATATAACTATCCACCCATTTCACCAACAATTTGTCTTTTTTATGAGCCAAGCTAGGCCCATAACAATTTACTGATAGCCACTTATATTTGAGACTGCTATGTTCTTGATGTTCCACCCACCTGCTGACTTAGGTAAATAGAGCTTGTCTCAAGCCACTAGAGCTTTCTTGGAACTGATAGTATCTCCTGTCCACAAGAAAAATCCGCAGAAGGCTTCAACTTCCTTGATAATTCTTTTTGGCAAGATAAGGCTACATCATTCTTAGAGAAACATTTATGCCTAACTAAAGCATGATCATTAATATCACAACAAACTAAATTGTAGTAAATATGCCTTAGTTTGGGATGAAAAGATTATAATAACGCGAGGTTGATATGCTAGAAAAAATAACATACTCCCTCCGTATATAATAAATGGTGCACTTTGACCGGCACATAGTTTAAAGGGGGTGAGTAGATTTAATAAAGTATTCAAAGAATGTAAAAGGTATAATTTTTTATAGACGCCTTTTAATAGTATGTATTTCATCTTTGATAAATGTGATTTGAATTAATAAAGTATTCAAAGAATGTAAAAGGTATAATTTTTTATAGACGCCTTTTAATAGTATGTATTTCATCTTTGATAAATGTGATTTGAAAGAACCCAAAAAAAACATCAATGCCCCCATGCAGGATCGAACTACAGACCTTCAGTTTACAAGACTGACGCTCTACCACTGAGCTATAGGGGCGAATGATGCTAATGATCTCTTTTTTAGTTATCTAAACGTTATAGAGTTTTGAAGTTAATCAGCAAATAAGAAAGGTGAAGAGTAATGGAAAATCGAAGGTGAAAAAAGAGGAGAGAGAAAATCAAACACAACCAATCAACAATGGCGAACAAGGGAGGAGGAGCGGCGGCACGAGCGGCGGAGATGGAGAAAATGAGCGTCGAACAGCTCAAAATGGTGAAAGAACAATCAGATCTAGAACTCAACCTTCTACAAGACAGTCTCACCAACATCCGCACTGCTACCTCTCGTCTTGAACTCGCTTCCACTGCACTCCAAGACCTCTCTCTCCGACCTCAAGGCAACTCCTTCTTTCTCTCTCCTTTGACCATTAATGACTGCGTCAAAAGCATGTTTGTTGATTTTGACGAAAACTGATGATGTTGATTATTGTTATTGAGCAGGGAAGAAGATGTTGGTGCCTCTTACGGCGTCTCTTTACGTCCCTGGAACTCTTGATGATGCTGATAAGGTTCTCGTTGATGTCGGAACTGGTTATTTCGTTGAGGTTGGTTTTGAGTTTCTCTCTCATGTTGTTGTTACTGTTGTTGTGATTATAATTTGCTTGAGTTAGGGTTTTTGATTGAAATTAGGCAAATGTGCAATCTTGGGTCTGATTATAGAACTTACAACTTAGTCACTGAACTGTAATTGTTTACTATGATGTGTAGTTTGATGAGCATTGATTATAATGTGTAGTTTAGTGATGATGGTTTCGATTACTCTTCAATTCTTCATATAAGAGCATACATTTTCCTACCTGTTCCTAATTTCTGTTATTTAGAAGAGGTATAAACTATAAAGGGGTGGTTTCTCCTACTCCTTAGTCATAACTTTGTTTTTTCACATCAATTGATTAGTCCCATGCCTTTATATTATTGCGTTAACAGATACTATTGAAACTATGGTCTGGTATTTGTACACTATTTTTCCTGCTGAACATTTAATTTGTGCATTTCATTCACATTCAAGATACAAAAGGGTTTGATTTTTTATGTATTGCATATGAATCAGAAAACAATGGTTGAAGGCAAGGACTATTGTCAGCGCAAAATCAACCTGCTTAAATCTAATTACGAGCAACTTGTTGAGGTATTTACTAATCATCATTTCCTGAGTTCCTTTTGTTGAAGTCCCAAAAATACTTGTTTGGCTGATGGGATCATGACAATAGTGCTGTAGTTTTATGTTGCGGAAGGTGTAGCATACCCTTCTGATGTACTCTTTATCGTTTTTTTCTGTAGTGATTTAATACACACTGAATTACTATTATTTAGAATGTGGGTAGTTGAGTTAGAAGGAAGTCAAGAAACCATGTGGTATGCGACGTATGTCTGACTTGTCTATAAATGATTTGACAACTATCTATTGGAAATTGGACTTTCACATGTCATTTGACATAACATTGTAAGTATTAGTTTAGTACTGTATTGATTTTTGGTATTATGGCCTTTGGCTCTCAAGTCCCAAATCTGATGAAAATCCACAAGCTTTTGTGTTGCCTATTGATGTCCAGTCCACTTACTAGTTGCGATTTGTAAGAATTGGAGAGCCGGGTCATAGACACGCAACTACATTCTAGCGCTGGTTAGTAAAGACATTACACTTTTTATGTTCGGATGAATTTTAGGTTTTTAGAAAGTTGTCATATGACCTAGTTTGTTTCTCATCTTTTACTTGAAATATCATATACTTCCTCCATCTCTAATACTACACCATGTTGACTTTTACACTCCTTAATATCTCGAGTTATGCATAAGTAAAAGTTATTAAAAAAATGATACGAAGTATTTAGAGAGTGTATATCGATAATCTAACAAGATTCCACATGACTTCATTTTTTCTTACGTATAACTAACAAAGATAGTCAAAGGTTATAGTGTGAATAGTGTAAAAGTCCAAATGGCGCAATATTTGGGGAACAAAGAAAGTATGCAATGTACTGTGGTCAATGATATGGTTAATGCGAATGAGTTACGTCAGTTACCTAATACCTACTGGATTGCAGCTAGTCGAATATAGCAACTTTTGGGCTTATATAGGTGTTATTTAGTCTCTTTGTTGATCTTGTAGGTCTGGTCTATTATGTGAGGAACCCAAGATCAACCTTGGTTTATTCTGCTTATACTAGAAGTTGTATCTGAGGAATTAGCTAGTCTATTATCAGTGACTTGATCAGATACTGCTTAATCCTGGCTTGTGAAACTCCATGTCTTTATCGGCCTTGGCTTTGCACCACATACAGTAGTACGAAGTATATTTCAGTAGTTTCCTCTTGGAGCCAGGGCCAATGACTAGTCTTCTACATTGCGATAGTGACTACAATGTAGTACAATCCTTATGACACCATCGACACGGCTGTGCTGCTTGAGAGAGAGGTCATAAGATCTTTAAGAACCTGTGATTTTTGTTTGCAATTTTGATGCTATTCTTTGGATGGAAGAATTAATAAGGTTTTCAATAAACGTACACGTCCGATTAGTCAGAATCAATTATCAACGCAGGGACAGTTTCTGGAAGTCTTGGAACCGTATTTATTGCCTCAAAATGCAACAAATCAACAAGTTGCACTCCTTTAGTCACCAGCTTCAACATTTCTCTACTCACTAGTGACTAACACTAAACCTTGTATCCAGCAACCTCCATTCAAGATTTTCTGCTATTTGATTTTAAGTTGTGAACCCTCAATTTTTTTTATATAGTTGATTCTCAAAGTTTAATTTTCTTTTTTAGATGAATTTTGAATTCTTGACAAAAAATTGTAAAACAGATGGTAGTTGACAAATAATTGCATCAATCTATGCTTTTTTGCCTTGACTTGGTACAAATAAACCATGAGCTTCTAAGTCCTTGACGGTAAAGATGTGCTCCGTAAATGATTTTGCTTATATTTAGTATACAATGACAGAAAATTTCTGAAGTTGACCTAGCAATTAGAAATCTTGTGAGACCAGTGCATTGTCAAGGGATTTATGGAATTCGTAAATCTCTGTGTTTTTCAAATATTCAATTTTATTAAACTCAAACAAAATAGTCCACCATGAGTGTGATGACAGTTATCCTGAGAACGGAACTCTCAGGCCTCAGCTAAGGGTTAATGAGCAATGAGGGCTATGACCACCAAAGTTGTATGTAGCCATATCAGTTTAAGATGACAGTATCTAACTATCAATTGATATGGTGTTTCCATCATTTTTATTGTCCAAAATCCTTTGCTAGCACATCTTATAGTCTGTTGGCCAGTTGGCCACTGTGGTTTTCCACTAATATCACCCATCCATGGCTAGGAACTTCAAGCTACTTATAGATTCTGTATTATCTCTGCAGCAGGAGATTTCTCAAGAGGGAAGTTGTTTTTTAGCTATTCTAAGGTGGTAATTTTTAAGCACGATTTATGGTTTAAAATTTTCTAGCAGTCTAGGTTTCTCGGAGTTACGTTTGGGTATTTTTTTATGCATTACCTGCATCACAAATCGGTGATTAAGAGCTTTAAATCTGGCTTTCATGCAACATTACATAGTCAAATAGCATTGGGTTATACTTATACCTATCAAGATAGTAGGTGAATGGAAGAATAGGATCTTTGTGGATGAACCATAAGTGATAGATTCTTGTTTCATGCAGCTGAACCCATCGTTTTAGGCTTTGGTTTTGTGGTGGTTGTTGTATTCAGGCGGATTTTATCATACCGCTTTCAGGCCTTTCTGATTCTGTCTTGTTTGGTTTCAGACAGTAGCTGCTTGTATATTTTGAGATACTTGGTTTTACGTAGTAATGAATGAACTTCATTATAGCAGTAGTATGGTAGAAAACGACTTATAATGCCATTAGAGGATACAGTTTGAGAAAGTTATCAACGTCTGATGATGCTAGTCAAGCATTACATCTTGGATTGGCGCTAGTTTGCTCCTGAAAGGTTTATGTCAAACAAGCAGGCTTTTGACAATTATATTACCTCTTTCTTTTGTTTCTGCCCTTGGTTACTCATGACTTCTTTTGCATCTTGTTTTTCCTCAATGTGACGTATTGACACTTGATTCGTGTCATTGTAAGTCAAATAATGCTGTCTTGCAATTGTGCTGTGCCTTAATGGCTCGTTTTGTAGCCGGCTATAAATGGTGTCAATGGGAATGAATTCATATGTAAATTTGTAAGGAAAATCAATATCCATTCCAATGGTAATGCTAGTTCACTCAAAGTTATCTCTTTTTCTTTATAAATTTACATTACCACGCATTACCATTTGGGGAGTGGTATTAGGTGGGAATGCAAATAAAGAAAAACACCAAGCTTGAGACAAAATTTCATTACCATGGACATCATGATGCTATTTTCTTGCCAAATTACACTTAGATTTATTTCCATTTCCACCGTTTATTACCGGCTACCAAACGGGCCGTAAAATTAATGGAAATGTAGGGGGAGAATTACTTAGTAAGTCAGTTGGAGCTAATCAAATATATGTTGTATGGAAAAATGCAGGTTTTTTCAAAGAAGAAGATTATAGCCGATGAAGCCGGAGTTGTATTACAGGCCAGGTTAAAGCAGCTAGCACCAACTTCATGAGAATTTGCTTGTAACCTCAGTTTTGTAATTCTGGATTATGGATCTGGATCTGGATCTTTAGAAATGATAGTTTGTTTCCAATTTTGTTTGTGTAACTGTACATTTAGCTCTCCCCTTATATGCTGGCGTGCTGCCTTTGGTAAATTATGAAACGTAATCTACACTGACTTTCGTCTAATATGAAGCGTAATCAGAGTTGTTTGTGTTGCCCAGTTTACTTTGCTGAGAAACAAAAATGTTCCCATCAACGAATTTGGAGCAGTTCTGGTTTGTTTAATGGTCATGTCTCTCTTTTTCTCTGGTTAGTTCCATAGAATTGGTTCTTTTTTTCATATATTTTGCAAAATCATACATATATAACAAAAACAAGGCTCGTCAATGGAGGTGTAAGAATGCTAGTGATTCCATGTTGTATAATATTTGTAAGAGCAAAATGTGTATGCAAGTTGGTTGGTGAGGAAGTTTGGTTTTATACAAGTCTATCGTACATTTGATGTATATTCCTCTCTTTCTACTTCTTTGATGCTATAAATTCTAAATTTGATCAAACTTTTATTTTTTATTTTTTTGGCAATTAAATTTGATCAAACTTTCACAACATACCAAGTACTATTAGGAATTAACTCGAGAGAAAGACATCTTAATCTTAATGGTTGTACCATTCAATTATCAGGAAAAATGGACAATGTCAATTACCGATATACTTTGTATACTACTATACTAGGTATACAAGTGAAACGAGACTATGTTAGCGCATTTAGTTTGGACAGTGCCATGTAGCATCCTACACTACACTGCATGAATTCAATAAATATGCTTAAGGCATCAACGGATGAATTAAGTATTAGCTAACTTGGTCCTAACAAACTTTTATGCGATGTTGCAAATGGTAGCGGCCAGTGGCGGACCTTGAACGATTTTACGAGGGGGCCGGTAGAAAAAATTAAGCAATATATTATGTAATTATACAATTATACACAAATGTTAGGGGGCCGTAACTAAAAATACACTACAAAAATTTTCGGCCGGAGAGCCAGGCCCTCCCCAGCCACAACAAAGATCCGCCCCTGGTAGCGGCGTCAACTTTGGGCTCTCCATTCCATCTCATGTTGCATCAAATATCCAACGTTTTTTCAAGAAAACTAAAAAGGATGCCGAATCGGGCCTCACTCTGCTGCTCTGTTTAAGCAAAATCATCCATTTAAGAAACCTGTTTTTAACAACGACATGATCATAAGGATTTAGTGTCAATGTGTCATAGTGTATTGCAACGACATCCTCTCTACTAAAACGATATCTCATATAATGACAATTAGGTCGATATAAAAGTAATTTTCCTAATAACTAGTTATTTTTTGTACTGTAGTTGCTAAAAGAATGTTTTATTTCTTGCCGTGATCATGGATCAAAGCCTGAAACAAGGGAGAAATTTCAAAACAATCTCCTTAATTAGCATATCAAGTGGCATTTTCGTAAATATAATGAAAAAATATACAATCTAAAGATTGCAATGTACAATATATTTGATACTAGATTATATCCCGTGCACGTACGGATTTTGATATATTTTTTCACTAAATATTTAACTGAATATCTCCCAAACTACTGCATAGTTATAACATTTTTAACATACTCGTTAAAATTTATTCATCTAATATGCATATTTAAAATGCTGCTATAATAATTTGACCAAAATATTAAGTAATATATTTTCTCATTATTAACATAGCGATTTGACTAAAATATTACAAATTCAGAATAATTATTATTACGTCGTATCTATTATTTCCATAATTTATAAACTAAAATTTGTTTTCATACATAAATAGTTATAAAAAAAAGGTGGAGAATAAAAATAAAATAAAACAGATACTCATTTTTTGAAAAGTGGTTTTTGGCGGGAAAAAATCGCACCCGGAATTGACACGTGTCATTCCTGGTGTCTCTTTTAGTATATAGTAATAGATAGATAATAGATTATAAGAAAATTAAAAATAAAAGAAAAAATAATTCTAATATAAAAAGATATTGTATATGTAAATATTTAGATTGTATATTTTAACAATTTATTTACAAAAATACTACTTAATACGCTTACCTTGCTAATCAAGGGAATTGACCGGACAGAGCTCCAAACAAGTCAACAATTTGATGCAGTGACCTCTCTAGTCCTAGAAGAGAACATTTCAGTTTTCTAACAAACGTCCCACTTCCTTCTTCACTTCCTCCGACCACCTTTCCCCCCAAAAAAACATGGAACCACCACCACCACCACCACCACCACCACCACCACCACCACCTTCTCACCACTGCAACCCCACATCCAACACAAACTCGTCCTCACCGTCACGAGTCCCAACACCACCACCACACCTCGCCACACCCCCTTGCTTCAAATGCGGTGCCCCCACCAATCTCCCACCACCGCCACCACCCGACCTCACCTCCCTCCCAGCATACATCCCCATCCGTCTACCCGCCGTTAACCTACCCCCGGAAACCGCCTCCCGCACTCAACAATCCATCATTCTCACCCCTGTCCCACAACCTCACCCGGTTCCACCCCTCTCCCCTCCTTACCACTTCATCACCCCTATCAAACGCATCACCTCCCCTTCCGACGCCTCCCGTTTCGTCGAGTCCAACTCCGGTAAATCATTCCTCTCTTTCGTCGCTTTCCTTTCTTATTCCATCCGCGGCCACAAGATCTCCGATCCTTGCCCCGTTTCCCATACACTTTCCAAGATCATAGCCGTTCTCGACACTTTCAGCTCCTGGGTCGACGAGATTCCCCCCGCCGTGCAATCCGCCAGGTATGGGAATCCCGCTTTTAGGGTTTGGCATGAGAGAATGACTGAACATTCTCATATATTTATGAATGATATTTTACCCCTTGATCAACCCGATATTAGGGATTCTTCAATCGAACTCGTTCCTTATTTACTTGATAGCTTCGGTAATGCATCTAGGATTGATTATGGTACTGGACACGAAACAAATTTCGCTGCGTGGTTGTATTGCTTAGCTAGGTTAGGTTTAATTCACGAGGAAGATTACCAAGCTGTTGTTTCTAGGGTTTTTGTTAAGTATTTGGATTTGATGAGGAAATTGCAGCTTGTTTATTGCCTTGAACCTGCTGGTTCTCATGGTGTTTGGGGTCTTGATGATTACCACTTCTTGCCCTTTGTGTTTGGGGCTGCTCAGCTCATTGATCATAAGTATATGAAGCCGAAATCGATACATAACGACGACATTCTTGAGAATTTCTCGAAAGAGTATCTGTACCTATCGTGTATCACCTTTATTAAGAAGGTGAAGAAGGGGCCGTTTGCTGAGCATTCACCAATGTTGGATGATATTAGTGGGGTGCCTAATTGGAATAAGGTTAATAGTGGTATGCTTAAGATGTACCGTGCTGAGGTACTCGAGAAGGTGCCCGTGGTTCAGCATTTCCTCTTCGGCTCTATCATTCCTTGGTATGGCTTTTTTGTTACTCCCTACCCTGAGATTATTTTTTCTGAATTGTGATCACAATTATATGAAGTATTTAACTTCTGTAGCTCTGTTATTGTGTGTGTGTGTGTTTGTATTTTTACAAGTTGTGGTTTTACTTGTTAATCATAAGTGTTTAGCTTTAGAGGCTGATAGAGTTTGAATTATCTGAGCTTGTGCCTAGTTTTTCTCTGTGGTTTTTGTATAAATAAGTGTCCAAATCAATAGTTGGTTGGATATCTGCTGCACATTTGGGCTTTTTAAGTCAATAGTTTCTTTTGGCGCTTGGGCTACTGGCACATTAAATTTAGGCTGGGCTTTGAGTTGGATATATACAAGTGTCATATGACATATCAATTGCGGGTATGAGATTGTGACTTGCACCCACTTGCTGTCTTTGTTTAGGACTGATTGTTGGATCATTGAAGAAACCGTGTATTTTATTGAGTGCTAGAACATGTATTTCGAGTAGTGTCAAGTTATCTACCTGTGAACATTTCCATGTTAACAAAGTGGTGGTTGACTGAAAAGGGTAACATTTGTTACAATGGAAGGAAGTGTTGTATACATTTTACTTTCCCTTGATATGCTTGCATGAGTTGCATCTAGAATAAGGATGTTAATGATAAACTGAAAATACTTTGGATGGAAAATACTTTTGTATGGATGATTGAAGCAGATAATCTGTGTCATCGATGAAGCTGTCGATAGGGCTGTTTTTACTGCTTCTGCAAGATGTAGACTGTTATTGAAAGCAGATTTTGGTTCCTTTGTCAAGGCCCTGTTTGGAAAAACTAGCGGTAGCGGGTAGTTTTTAGCGGTTGAGTAGCGGGTAACTGTTGAAGTAGCGAGTAACACTGTCAAAGTAGTGGGTAACTAGTATGGGTGTTCGGTAAAAGTAGTGGTTGAGATTTTAAAATACAGTAAAAGCTATATCTATTCTTCTTGTGTCTTCTCTGAGACAAGGGGCCGAGTTCTACCAATTTGGAAATTCTTTTCCTTCGGTTTTTGTCTGGTTGGTTGGGTAAAGGCCATAAAGCTTGGAGTTTTAAGTGATCAACTAGAAAGATGACACTTTTTGTAGCCTTAGGAGTTCCTTTTATGTGGAGTTGCATTTGTAGTACGTTGTTTTTCCCTCTATAGTTTTTTTTTTCTTTTTTCCTTTTTGAGCCAGTCGTAGGCTTTGTTCTTGTTTTCCCTTGTTACTTTATGAGCTGAAATCGTAATAGCTTAACCTCGTGAATACATTTACATCCTGGCTTGCATATTCCCCTCCTCTTGTTGAAGGGGTATGAGTATATGTCCATTTAGAAAGAGAGGTGTGTGCTGTAGGCCTGTACTAATGGAATTAGGGCCCAATGTGCACGATATTGCCTCTGTAGAAACTACTGGTAAAGATTATAACTTGGAATTGTACTTTGGAGAACGATGGCCATACACAGATCAATTTGCAATTCATCATTCATTTCTGGAGTAGCTCATGTCAAACAAATGGACAGAATCATGACTTGTTGTCATGTGTCATTGAAAGAATGCACATATAGTTTGGGTTAACTTCCTCTTTGCAATTGTTGGGGTATGTCCAAAAGAGCCTCCTTGTAATTGCAATGGGTAATCTTCCCCACAGCTGAAGGCCAAAACTGTGCCGAAAAAGCAGCCCATAGCACTTTTCACATAGGGATGCATGCCTTTTGTTTGGGATTTTTTTAGGAATAGTTAACCCTAAACCCCACATGGCGACTTGGTGTTAGGTGGGAGTCCTGTTTAAGGCGTTGTACTTTAGAATATGTATAGCTTGCTAATATGAGTTTAGATGATTCTTGCTAGAGTTAAAAAAAAAAAAAAAAAACTAGCTTTAAGACCAATTGAGCAGGAAGGTAAAATAGCAGATCTTGATACCGGAGACGGAGACGTTCTTTGGGAGATTTTGGTTATGGTATCAAAATGTTCAATTGGGAAACGGAACTATGACCTTTGTTCCGCTCAGCATTTATATGAATATTTCCTCATGATTTGCATGACTTTGTAGGATCATATTTATTGTCATAAGAAAAGCAAAACCTAATTTTGATTTTGTTGTTTTCTTCTACCTTCAGATATCTTGAAATCTAGATAGCTTAATGTGTGATTGACTGATGGGAAGTATTTGAAGTTTCCAATTGTCACATTGTCCGTAAGTCCGTAACGTATTATGTGCTGTTAGCTGGAACCTGTAGTTAGTTACATTGTCAAATAGTGCTACACACTGCAGTCATTTCAAGCTGATCAGACCTGGTCAAGCAAAGTACACCTTCCCATGTGCTTGAGAGTTATCCTGAATTTTTGGCCCAAGTTTTCTGGTGAAGACAATAGTTTGTTTAAACTGAGTACTTACTTCATCATCTGTATCTTACAGCCTGGAGGGTAGGGTAGACTCGTAACACTTGTCATAACCAAAAGTATCTTTAGGAGATACTTGATCTGGACTCTAGAGCTTCGTTTATTTTAACGGAAGACATTTAAATGGAAAATGATTCTCACAATTTTCAAGGGCAAAAACAGTTAAAACAGTTTTCCTTTGTTTGTTTCATTGCAAGAAAAGTTGGAAAATGGAGATAGAAGTGGAAAGGAGAGAATGAATGGGAGGAGAGAAAAAGAGATATAAGGGGGTAGAGAGGAAAATGTGCATTCCTTCCTTACAAAAGGAAAGTTACAAAATGTTTTCCACCTTCGGGGAAATTGTTTACGACTAATTAATAAAACAAACAAATAAAAATAGGAAAATAATTTACTAGAAAATGTTTTCCGTCAAAACAGTCGGAACCTTTAAGTATATCCAATATTCCAATTATCCACTCTGAAATCCTTGCCTTGAAAAAAAACTAGGAATGTTAATAATGTACATATACTATTTTGCATGATTTGTTGAGGATACCTTGTCCTTTTGCTCTAAACTTTTTCTTGGTTGATTAATACAGGTATATCATTCTTTCTTAGTCAAAAAAAGAAAAGAAAACTGTACCATTTGTGGGTTTTGCTGTTCCACTTTCTGGGAACCATTTGAATTTAACAGTGAGTGATGGCAGGTGCATCTTTCATGCCTCCATATACTTCTTCTTACTAGTTTCCAGTTTCATCTTCCCATGTAGCTGTTGAGCTTACTTCGTAGAAATGTTAAATCAGTAGCATTCTTCTTACTATTGGCGATAAGGTTTAGATATACAAGTAATATTTCTGGTTGAAACAAATAGGGGACTGCTGGAATATTGTGATTTGTGAACATTATTCAAGTTGATTTTATTATGTTCTTATTGAGGTCCTCTGGTTAACCTATGTTGCTAGAGATATTGTTTGACACTTAATTGTAATTTTTTTAACCTCATAGTAATCTTGATGCTACCACATGTACACGTGTTGAGAAATGACATTATACGGTTTTTTATTGGTCAATCGTCGTTAGTAACATAGTACTTCTTTAACTCCCATCTCTGTTTCTTCAGATTTTCTCCTCCGATACAATTGTGTGATTCTGCCTAGATTAAAATAAAATGTTGAACATGAATTAACAAAAAAGAAAAAACTCATTTTTAGCTGGGAAATTCTTAGACTTAAAGACTGCTACTGTTGCCCACATTTAGTTGATGGGTCTAAGTCTAATTACAATATATCCCAAATGCTGATATTTGTTTTCTTGTTTGTTCAGGGAATGAGGTGTTGCACCTGTTTGATTTAGACCTTCAGCAAATAGATGGCCTGCCACACATGTATGAATGTTAACTCGAGAATGACCCAGCTGATTGGAATGGAGAATAATGCTTCGGGTAGTATATTCTCTTTGTTTATTTGATACAAATTATTTCCAATTTAGCTACTCCATTATTCGAACATTTTGTAGTTTGTACATGCATAATGATGCCCGTGTGAGCTTGTTATCCCGAGATAACATAAGACTAAAGGCCGATAAGTAAAATAACGACTTTTTGTTGGGTAATAGTGATAGTGTTTATCATCCTCAAAGCTTTCGAGTATTTGGGACACCTTCACACGAGTACCCCGAACTATATGGATAAGTAAACATGCGATTGGTGGCTGCACTCAAGTTCACAGTATTTGTTGATTGCCGGCTCATGATGTTAGTTTCTGGTTTCATCTCTGGCTAGGAAGATTGTAAAATTAGATGCTCCTGTGATTAGTTAACAGTGGTAATGTTCTCCTATTGAGATGTTGATAGTTTTTGAAATGCTAATAAAGATTGTACGGACTACGGAGTATATGTTTTTTTCGATGTTGTTTTTGGGCAGGTTATTAAGTTATTCGAATACCAAATTTGGGATGGAGGTATAAGGGAAATCCTCCCAAAGTAGGTGTAACGAGAATCGAACCCAGTTCCCTTTTCACAACTCACCACGATGTTAGAGCATGAATCCTTGCTCTGCTATAGAGCATATTACATGCACCCGGATGCACAATGCATCTTCTCATATTTTTTCCTTACGTCATGAGGAGAAAATGTGGTAGGGGTATCAATGGACATAAAAATACCCTTATGTGCACGGTACATCCGAATACACCTAATAAATTTTCAACTCTGCTAAACCCTTAACAAGTAGTGAGGCAACATCTTGTTACTCAACACAAATGCTTCGCAACATGGCCAACATCTTTATCAAGCATTATGTTCGGGCTATAACCGAACCAAAGAATTTTTGATGAACCATGCCACTTTCATATAACACATGAACTTGCCTATCGAACGGTCTCGTTATTAATTCCGCGAATTTGAAGCAAATACAAACACACATAACGAGTAAACGAGAACGGTATGGCGATAGAAAAATAGTGATTGTGCAATCAAAAATTCTTATTTAAAGGTGGTGTATAATAAAATATTATAAATCGCAGTAAATGTTGAGTCAAACTGTTTAAAAGTTACACGGTACTCCCTCTGTATTTATTTAAGAGATACACTTGTCTTTTCCCCCGTAATTATTTAAAAGATACACTTGTCATTTTTAGTAACTTATCAACCCCACCATCTAATTAAATAATCTATCTACATCCCATCCCCACCCTCATGGTCTCATCCCCTAAAATGACATGGTCCCTACTTGTTTTACTTATAAAATATTTACTCAACCCCACTTGTTTTATTACTTTATTTCATTCAATTATTTTTCTTAATACCAGTGCCCGACCAAGTGTATCTCTTAAATAAATACGGAGGGAGTATAATGTAAAAGTTATCTATTTTATAGAATTTCCCTTCAAATATTGTATAAAAATAACCCAACAACCCTTTAAAAAATAAAAGTTAATCAAAACATGTTTAAAGTTACTAAAAGTTAGGTAAATATTATTACGATGTATAATAAACGTCTAATACGTGCAAGATCTATTGTTATATAATAACATATCATTGTATATAGATTGAGCAATATAAATGACATTGTAGTTCTTTTATAAGATGTGTTTTCCAACAATAAAGTATATATGAATGAATTTGTAAAAGGTTGCAATTTTTTTTGGTATGACAATACATTATAAATGTTGGAAAAGTTTGATAAAAAAGGTTAGTAGTAGTTTCTTTAAGTTTAGTGTAGTCATGGGCATAAAACCCCACATCACATGTCGAAATTTGAAAAAGGTTGAAGATGCAATTTTATGTGATTTGGCCACAAATACAATCATGAATCATAAATCTATAACTTGAAAAGGAAACAACAACGTTACTCATTATTATTATTATTAATATAAATGTAATATGCAGGATATTTGTTGAAATAAAATAATAATAATAAATGTATAAATCGAAACGTATGTTTGATAATTAATTAAAAGTAATTAATACTGACACCAAAGCATATTTGTCCTGCATGTTTGCCGGCTGTGATTAATTAAGTAATTTATTCAAATCTTCATTGTAAATCATCCTAGCTTCGATATTTTATCTAATGCTAGATTTTTTAAATAAAGTTGATAAACACTTCTCATAAGTCATACGGAGGAGTATGTGCACAATATGAGATCAAAATGCATGGTGACCGCTCATCAATCATCATTAATTAAGCTAATCATCAATTGTATATGAGTTCAGTGGTGATTAGGCATGAACTTGGTAGGGAGGATCCCATGTTCGATCCCCGCAACAACAATTGAGAGGGGACTGAAACCTATCCACCAAGAACTCTTCCCGAATCCGGATTAACCCTAAGGGTGAACCGGGTGCTAACACCCAAAATAAATTAATTAATTAAGCTAACCGGCATCTATATTACTATCCTGATTATTCAACTCTCTCTTAAAATGTGATAAATGCACATAGGGATGTCAATGAGCTGATACGTTCATGAACAACTCGTGAACAAGCTCGGTCAAATCTCGTTCATTAATAAATAAGCGAGTTCGAACATAATTTTGAAGCTCGTTTAATAAATGATAATAGCTCGGACAACTTGGTGTTCGGCTTGTTTAGGCTCGCAAACAGTTCGTTCATGTTCGTTTATAAGCTCGTCCGTTTTGTTTATAAGCTCGTTCAAGCTAGAAATTTAAGTTAGAACTAAGTTGCAACTATTTTGTTAGCCTTTGATTTTTAGATTTTTTTTTATGGGATCACAAAATAGCAATAGTAAGTATACTAAGCAAAAGAATATTTGAATTGGTTATTTTTTAAATTTTGAAAATAATATTACGTTTATATGTTCGTTTAAATTCGTTGTTGCTCGTTTATCAAGGCTCGTTTGTGAAAGATCGTTTATATTGAAATAGCTCGGCTCGTCTCGAGCTTGAATTTAAACGAGCTAATCGTGAGCTAAGCTCGACCAATGAAAATTTTTAACGAGCCAAGTTCGAACACGAAAATGAAAGCTCGTTTAAGCTCGGCTTGAGCTCGAGCTCGGAAATTTCTTATCAAGCGTAGCTCGAACAACCAAATACTCTGCTTGGCTAGGCTCGACTTGTTGACATCCCTAAATGAACACACATTAGACGTGTTCTTCTAAATTAGTTGCCTTAACAACTAGTGTTTTTAATATTTACGCGAGTAAATGTTAAATGTGAACTACGGAGTAGTAGTTCTTAGTTTTTTTTTGGTGTACTATCCGGTTCACTCTTAGGGCTAATCCGGATTCGGGGCGAGTTCTGAGTGGATAGGTTCCAATCCCCTCCCAATTGTTGTTGTGTGGGATCGAACACGGGTCATCCCTACCAAGTTCAGCCTCAATCACCACTGAACCAACATGCAATTGATTTTAGTAGTTCTTAGTGATACTCTGTTCTTATCATATTAGTTGTTTGATAAAGGGTTCACACACAAATTAATTAACAACCGAAATAGTAAAATACTCCGTAAATATTAAAAGGGTACGTTAAAGTTAATCTTGATAGTTTTGTTAGCTTTGTGAAACATTACTTTACAAACTAAAGTTACAATCAATCAATATTTTGCCAAACACTATTAATTTATTAAAGGTTTGTTTGTTTCAATTTACGGAGTATTTCACTTGTTTTGCTTATTTCACCAAAAATAAGTTTAGATAATTTTAAATATATTAATATACATTCAGCTAAATAAATTTTTTCGAAACAATTTATAAGTTCAGATAAATTAGTTTCAGTCAAATATATTTATCCAATACGACCTTACACCACATATATTTGAATATATTGACTATATATTCTGCTCAAACTTTAGTGCATAATTAGATGCTCTTATTCATTTTATAAATATTGAAAAGTCATTTGTCAATTAATTAAATAAATACTTAGTAGGAACAAAGAAGTGTTGAGATATCACCATCAACTGAAATGTTTTAGAGGCATTAAATTGATTGGCTTGTTCTCTATTAAATAGAACTTGTCAAACAAATGTTGCTTCATAGGTGGACTTTCCACACACCATTCAACCCCAAATTGTCCTCCAATTTAGACCACGATTTACCAATAAAAGCCACCCACATATTAATTTCATGTCTTTTTCTTTTTGTTATTCTTAAATTATAGATAGAGCCATATACTTTGGACTTGTATATTTTCCATCCCACAAAAAAAAAAAGAGGGGGTGAGGGGAGCTAGAAGCACCACTATGTTGTGGTGCATGATTGTTTATTTTGAGTGATGCTCATTGTTCAAATTTTAGGGATTGAAAGGTGATAAATTTATTTTGGATAAAAAGGCTATTTCACGAAATTTGTAAATTTATCTGAAACCTTTAACCGTCACCTTATAAAAAATGAAAATTTATGACAAAATAATACATATATATTAATCATTTATTATAATGTTATAATGTTTCTACTGTGAACTTTTACTTATTCTATTTTTAATAGTTTAGCCTTTACAAATATAATTAATAACTCATTTATCCTATCAGAGTACTATGTAAGACCTTTATCCATCACTCATTTTTTTGCTACATATTATTGAGATTGATAGTGTTAATATTTTTAGTTAGGGCATGGAGTGATTTGAACTTATCTTGTCTTTCTAATATTTTTTTTTTCATAACTAGGTGACCTATAAATAGATACTATGTACTATCATTGTGATAGACTTTCCTTTTCAAAGTACTTAAAAATTCATGATTATTATTAAGAATCATTGTGGCAAACAAATGGTGTTAAAACTATGTCTAACAATTTTTTAATGAAGAAGATCCTTATGTGGTACTGTTAACTGTGTAAGTGTCTACATAAGATCATGAGCCAAACACGGAATATGACTTGACTCAATTAAGCTCGTATATTTCACCATGGTCGAGAAATTAAACTCGGCTAAAACTACATTTGTCATCTCAAATTTTACATAGGCGCAACTTTTAGAGTTTTCCAATATGAAATAAGAATACGATAAAAGTACGTGTTGTCAAATATAATGCTCAGTACATAAGTAAATCAATCGTACAAGTAATTACTTACGTGGAGATTATATTCTTATTTTCACCATTTTATAGACCGAAATATTCAACATTTATTGAACTGTGAATTTGTGATTCACTTTCTACTCGTCATTGTAATTAATATTTGTTTTTTATTTGAGGAAAGAAACAAAAGGGCATCTACGAAGAAATAACCTCCAGTCTCGTACAGAAACAATTTGAATTTTTGATTTAGGTGCCGGCATAATTACACGCACCTCAGAATCTCCAGATTTGAAACGTAAACCAGAAAAATACACTAAATTTCTTTACTTTTTTTTCAAACCAACTTCCCATTTGAAATTCATCTGCATTCCATTCCCACAGTAGTAGAAAATAGGAGAGAGAAACTGAAACAAACTGCTCACTCTCACACGCCTTGGATTTCCTCAACTCTACTCTTCCCTCCATTTTTTTACTAATTCTTCCAAGTTTCACCCAATTTCTCAAGCTACATTTTCAACGATCTACACATAATTTTCACTGTTGTTTGTTTTTTGTTGGAATTTTGTTTCTGGGTATAAGAATTATCCTGATTTTATGGGTGATTTTTGAAGCAAATAGCTGTAATTGTTGCTGGGAAAACTCAGGTTTTCGTTTTAAACTGTCAGATTGTGAAGTCTGAGATCTGTTTCAAGAGATTTAGACCTAATTTTCTCCAAAAAGGGGTTAATTTGTGGTGGGTATTTGATCAAAGCCATAGCCAAGACTCCAATTTTGTAAGTTTGTAATCATTTTTTTGATTCAAGTGTTTATCCATTTTTTTTTTGGGAATTGTAAGATTTTTTCTGGGTATTTGAGAATAGTGGAGTATAATATTGCTTGTGTCTGCATCTGATCTTGGCGCGACAAGTAGTTGTATAGAATATAAAAGTGGGTCAAATTGGGATTAAACTATATGCAATTCTATTTTCCGTAGATATTAATTTTGGGTACAAAATTGTGGGGTTTGATTAAAGGAGACTACTGAAAGGTTGAAGAAGGTCCCTTATTGTGCTCACCAGATAAGTGATCAAAGTGGGTCCTTCTGATAAAGTTTGATAGTCCCTTTTACTGAAAAAAGCAAACTCTTTTTGAGGAATCATTGATCTTTTAGCATATGGCACCTGCCGGGACTCATTCATCATCAGGATCGAGGAATTCATCAGGTAAGAAGGCACCCAAGGGTCGGGTACAGCCTTCTTTCAACTCTATAAAATCATTGCCTGCTGAAATTAGGTTGATGGAGTCATCATCATCATCAGCTTCTCAATCATCTGAAAAGGTTGGGCACTCAAATGGAGGTGTTTCTGGCAATGGCAACTTAGAAGGGGTTGAATATGTTGCTGGACAAGGGGATCAGGTTATTGATGATTCACCTTACGGGGAGAGGGCTGTTCCTGTGTTGGATGAAGATTCTGAAATTGGTTCTTCGCCCTCGCCTTCCGCCCCATCTATTGCCGAGTCAAAATGGAATGACACTGTTTCTTATGCAAAGAAGAAGGTATATTGCCTGCTCCTTTCTAGCCTCACTTTTATGATTCATGCATAGAGAATTAGAGATTGTTGTTCTTGAGTTTCCTGCATCAACTTTAGTTGTTACTGATAACTTGAAGCTTAGCTTTGAATTCAGGTTATCTAGTCTTTTATTTTGTTTGTCGCATGTACTAGAATGCTTTGCTTGGTCTTTGGAGTTTGTGATGGCATTTTCAACTTATGATCAGGATGCTTATAATCCATTTCATTGTTGCAGTACCCTGCTTTCCGTGTCACCTATGAGTCTAGGACGATTGTAGCATGGCTTCCTTGGCTTTGAATGGAGAATCCACTTTGTTGTATTTCCTTAGTCGAGATTTAGTTGTACAAAACTAGTTTAGGTTATGACGGTTGAGTTCACTTGATCACTTCTAGAAGCCATTCTCACCGTCATCCTCTTTTTTCCCCCAATCAATTTTGCCGCTGCCACCTCCGCCTTATATCCCACAGATGGCGTCATGTTTGGACTGGAGTCACCTGCTTCAAATAGGATTTTCAGGTCCCCGAGGAAACTTCTCAGACAATTCTCGCTACCGTGGACATCATCTTTTGACAAATGACCTCCCATAATGATGGATTTGGAATCACTTTTGGTTTTGGACAAAGTGATAGATGGATTGGGAATCACTTATTGAGATTTTCCAACTTTAAGGAATCAATATAAAACCTGCAGCGTCTAATGCAAATAGTGGGAAACATATTTAGATAACCAACACATTTCTTTTCACAAGAAATATTCAATTTTCTCTGAAAGTTTCAATTTCAGGTAGGAGTGCAGATCCATAATTTCATTTAACTTCATATTATGAAAGGAAAACTTCTTCAGATGAACGGAAATTTGGCCATGAATTAAATAGTGATGACTTGTGCTTGAAGATTTGTCATTTAAAAACCAAATTCAGTCAATTGGTTCGAGTTACCCAGTTAACTCACCACATCTCTGATTTTCTGTATACGTTTTGTTATAGCAAGCTCTCTGATTATTATAAACGTCGAGCCACCTGGGTAAAACTTTTCTTTGGATTTTCTTATTTCTTACACTTGGTAGGTTGGTGGAGTGCTTGTTGCATACTTATTGTTTCCTAACTAATGTATTGTTTGGTCTGTATTGGAGTCTTTCTGACATTAGCAGCATTATATCTTTTGGATGATACGATTTCTTCAGTACCAATTTGTTTACAGTTATTCTTCGAGAAGATTTTAATATTTTAACAATCACGATTAGTTATTTCAATAGACCCTCTGAAAATAGTTTTTACTTTGTAAAGACATTGCCACTTTTGATGAACTCAGTTGCGAGACATATAGCTGATGGATTATTTTCATGAACAAGAAAATTTGTTGTTCTAATTATTACGTCTAGTCTGGTCATCACAGGTGCATATATTATTTTGTGAGAAGAAATAACTTACCAATTCTAGCTGGAACTTAAATAATAACACAGGATTTTGGTGGTGGAATCCATACGCTAAGGTTTTCCTGTTCTCACTGTAAACTTTGTTCTTTCAGAATGTTCAGGCTTGGTACCAACTCCCTGATGGGAACTGGGAGCTTGGGAAGATCATATCTGCTTCAGGGACAGAAAGTATCATTTCTCTACCAGAGGGAAAGGTAATTGATAATTAGAAAACGAAATTTCTTTGGAAAGTACTTCTTTCAAGTAGATTGATACTCTTTCTGGCCTCCATCTTTAGGTTTTAAAGGTGCAAAATGATTGCTTGTTACCAGCAAACCCTGATATCCTTGATGGCGTTGATGATCTTATGCAACTAAGTTATCTGAGTGAACCAACAGTTCTCTACAATCTTCAATACAGATATGACAGAGATATGATTTATGTAGGTGCTTTTCTTTTTTGGTTGTTTGCAAAGAATTAGTTTGCTTATTCTTTTTCCTCACAACCATTATTTCATTGTATATTTAGACGAAAGCTGGTCCTGTGTTAGTTGCCATCAATCCATTCAAAAAAGTTCAATTGTATGGAAATGAATCTATTGAAGCATATCAGCGTAAATCCATTCAGAATCCGCATGTGTATGCGATTGCAGACACTGCCCTTCGAGAAATGAAACGAGGTGATTCCCTTTGTCCCTTTTCCTTCCTTAATTAAGTGTAAGACATGTAAATTAAAAAATGTTTGTTCTCGTTATATTTCTCTCTTACAATCTTTATTTTCTCCTGGTTGACAGATGAAGTGAATCAGTCAATTATCATAAGGTGGGTGTTATCGTCTATTTGTATGTTCTTAGAACTTGTATGTGCTGAGACTAGTTTCTTCTTCGTCCTCATTTATGTAATATTTGTGTATTCTGGAGGTCTATGTTCCTGATGCATGTGAAAATTTCTATCTGTTGGCAAGCAGGTCAATGGATGGTTTAGTGGGGGCTAAAACATTGATCTGATATTCCTTTTCATAGTTGTTTGCTTGTTTCCGATTTCTGTTTGGCCTTTTGCTCTAGCACTATTTATTTTCATTTTCTCTTTGCTCGTAGCATCACAGATTTGACACACTACACTACATCACGACAAATTCTGTTACACATAACTGACAAATTATGTTTTCATCCATGATTTTAGTTTTTTCATGCAAGTTATATACTTCGTATGATATAAGCAAATTTCCCAGCATTTTCAAATATTGGCCAGCTTCATTAAACTGGTTCTGAATTGTTTTGCATGTGGTAATTAACACAGGACTCCTATCCTGCCCAAGTTATCGATTTTTTTTTTCTTTTGGTTTAAATCGCTACTTCTTTTATTAATGAATATTGCTTTCCTCTTTCTTTTTTAAATGCAAGTTACATCTTATCATTTTTACAGTCCCTTTATCTGACTTATACTTTTTACAACTTGCCTGAAGTCAACTATGACACTTTTGCCAGAATTGAGGGAGTAGTATGCTTAAAGTTGTTTGACTATGTACTTGGTGTTTTCACAAGCAGCTTGTAAAAGTCTTTGTCTGTCTTCTTCTTGAGTATATGAGTAGTTCAACAGAGTTGGATCCTTTTTCAGTCACAATTAACAACGGAATACAAAATTTTAATGAAGGAAGATGACCATTTTTTTTGGGATATGAATACTCAACTTATTCCTGCTGAATCTCATCACATGTTTATGCAGTGGGGAGAGTGGAGCAGGAAAAACAGAAACAGCAAAGATAGCGATGCAGTATTTGGCTGCATTGGGAGGTGGTAGTGGAATAGAGTACGAAATATTAAAAACTAATCCCATCTTGGAAGCTTTTGGAAATGCTAAGACCTTAAGAAATGACAACTCAAGTCGATTTGTAAGTCATTTCATTAATTGTGTGGCTTCAAAATTTCTGAAAGCGAGGCATTGAGAGCATGCAATGTTGACGTTAATTAACTTGCACCAGGGAAAGCTGATTGAGATCCTCTTCAGCGAGACTGGGAAAATATCTGGGGCGAAGATCCAAACATGTAAATTTCGCTCCTTGAATCTGTAGTTGTTTTGTTTATTTAATCTTAATAATGTTTAAGATCAACATAATTAGAGACAACTAATTTCTTTCTTTTTTCTCTTTCGTTCTTTGCTGTCGGTTTCCTAATTTATTTTGAGGATGCAGTCCTACTTGAAAAGGTTAGCTCATCTTCTGCTTTATTCCTGCGTTGGTTTGCTCAGATATCATGGTTTCTGATGTGATTTGATTTATGAACAGTCTAGAGTGGTGCAATGCGCTGAAGGTGAACGTTCGTACCATATATTTTATCAACTTTGTGCTGGAGCTCCAGCTGCTCTTAGAGGTACGTATGCTCTTGTTGTCCTTACATTATTCCCTTGTTCTTTTATGATTTCCCTTCTCTTTGATCTGTCTCAGCTGTTTATTGTTTACAGCTTCTACGGATCTTTACTTCTTAAGCACTTATGTGTGGAGTGTTATAGTTTTTAATACATTAGCATAGAATTTTTTTTGATAGAGGCGACGAGTTTCCTGCTCCAAAGAGTAGTTGGAGAAGAAAAGAAGTGAATATGTTATTTATATTGGTGAACCCAGTTTGGTGTGGTGAGGCATACCATGATCACTGGTCAAAGCCCGAATAGTAGGTTACTGTCTGCCAAATTTCTCCTCAATAATGTTTGATCTCTTGTTCTCCGGATATAATTAGTGTTCCATTACAAACACAATCCTTCAGATGAAGATTGTTACCTCGTCTTCTGCTTTTATTACTAATCCATCCTAGGATCTTGAACATATCACAGGTGTCAGTTTTAGGAGTTGCAATCTGGTCCAATGGGCTTGTTAACTGAATTTTTCAAAAACTTGAATTTTAGTTGAATATAAAAAGAATTGTGCAGTTATTGGTACTTCTGAGGATTTAGTGTAACATGATTAGCTTCTATCTGTTACTTATATGTTCGATTAAATGCAACATTCAAGTATGCACCCTTCACTTTGGGACCTCAACTATTTTATTGGTCTTCCCAAAGATTTAGCCCCTTAGTGTGTATCCAACATTATGGTACTCTGAGTGGCAACTTACCTCATTGCTATTTGGCCGCATGAAAAAAAAAAACCGAGTTATCACTGTTTTCTCTATAAATTTCATTACTTATGACCATTTTCTGTTCTTATGAACGTTTTGTTATACTTATGATATATACCATCCTTTTCTTCTTGACACAGAGAAATTGAATTTGAAGAGTGTTGGGGACTACAAATACCTGAGGCAGAGCAATTACACCATTACTGGTGTTGATGATGCTGAACAATTTCGTAATGTTATGGTAATTTTTTTTCCCTTTGTTTAAAAATAATTTTCAGATTGGTTTATGTTTATAGGCACTTGGACTTTGCTCTTGTTGTTTACGTGCATCATTTCAGGAAGCTTTGGATGTAGTTCATGTCACAAAGGATGATCAAGAGAGTGCATTCGCAATGCTTGCTGCGGTCTTGTGGCTAGGGAATGTCTCTTTTACGGTCATTGAAAACGAAAACCACGTAGAACCCGTGGCTGATGAAGGTAGGTTTGTTCTGGGATGTCAAAGTCAAACATAGCTTGTGTTATCTGTAACTCTGTTAACTGAAAGTATGAACACGAGCTTGTATATCGGGGCATTTGTATGCAGTCCATTCATGTTTTCCCTGCATTATAGTAATACATTTACTAATAATATCCACTATTGGCCAATCCACAATTCGACACCATTACAGAAGTTAACGTTGAAGGATAAAAAAGTAAAGAAATGAAAAGAAAACAACTATGCAGAGGGTTTTTTCTTATTTGGCAAGCACCTGTTTTAAATCCATACGAAATAAGTTTTTTTTTCTCTTCTCCACCTCTGAAAATAATTGTTTAATTTTTTTTTTGTTAGGAAGAAATTGTTTTTATTAATTTTTAAGAATCTTATTTGTTTGTGATTTTATTTCCTCTTATGTTATCTTTCCGTTTTCAGCTCTTCTTACAGTTGCAAAATTGATTGGTTGCGAAGTCAAGGAGTTACAGCTTGCTTTGTCTACCAGAAAAATGAAAGTTAGAAATGACATAATTGTTCAGAAGCTAAAGCTTTCTCAGGTAAATGATTCTCTTTCTTTTAAACATTACCAACACCACCTAATGAATCTTAGGCTCCTGCTGAGGCGAGGTATGGGATTTGGAATTGGATGCATACGGTCTAACCCCTACATTAAGAGTAAAGTAGTTTCTGTTAGATCCTTGATCCAACACACCAAGAATGTATACTACTTCAGAAAAGATAATAAGTGCATAAGGTTTTTTGAGCTATTTTTTATTTACCCGGTCATAGTCTGAATCTAAAGAACACCAAATTTAACATACACATTTATGTTATCTCGTTTATGTATTTCTTTCCTATGAGGCAAATTTGTGATAAAGACATTTTAAAACATAACTTTTGTGAGGGATAGTACCTTTTATAATTTTTTGTCAAAAAGTACCTTATAAAACATTATTATTTAAAAACACAACTTATGGATGATATCCGGCCAAAGAGTCAATACTTTGAGCTTTGACCTCCCTAGTTATTTTTCCTTTTAGGGCGATGTGTGCTCTTTGTCCTTCCTGTGATTTCCCCCCTCTTTCTCCCTTTCCCATCATCGAAGTATAAGGTTTAATTGTGTGATCTAATGGATTGAAGATAAAAAAAACGTTCTCCGGTGTAATTTCTGAAACCATGCAAATATTTGGGAGTTGGGACATTGATTGTATGATTAAATGGTTGGAGATAGTCATTATAATCTGACTGGTTATAGGTTAAATGTTTTGAGGAATCTGATGAGTGATTCTTGACTGATCAATTTTGACATTAATAGCAAATCAATGTCTTCAAGAACTTACCCAAATCTTTGCAATTCATTGTTGAAAAGCTTATGGATCTTTTCAGGCTCACATCGACACTTAATCAGATTCCTTTCATCTGTTTCATCTTTGCATGTATCTGTTTTCTCGTTAGAATGTCTTGAAACCAATTAGTTACCGCCTTTGATTTGGAGTTTCAGACACGACTAGATAATGGAAGAACCAGGCAAAAAGGAGGACTCTGTGATGAAATATAAACACGAGATTAAACTTCTTTAAACTTTAGCTGAATAGTTTAGACGGATTATATGAGGGACTAGGCTTCTTCTCATGTTTTATCTGACCCTTATGATCCTGTTGGATAGTCCATGAATTGTGTCATCCTGCATTTTAGATTTGGTTGGATAAATTTTCTAAGCAGTATGACTATTGTCAGAGCTTGTAAAATGACCTTGAGTTAACCTTAATGTACTTTCTTTTTCAGGCAATTGATACTCGTGATGCATTGGCGAAATCTATTTATTCGTGCTTGTTTGATTGGCTTGTAGAACAAATTAACAAATCTCTAGGTGTGGGCAAAAGGCGTACTGGAAAATCCATCAGCATTCTCGACATCTATGGTTTTGAATCATTTGAAGTATGTTATTTTCATTCGTGGATTTCTTTCGTTCTCTCTTCACCTTCTATTTCACTTCTTTAACTATTTTCATTATTCTTATTGTGCATTTCTGTTTCAGAGAAATAGCTTTGAGCAGTTCTGCATCAATTATGCAAATGAGAGACTGCAGCAGCACTTCAATCGTCATTTATTCAAACTAGAGCAGGAGGTTAGTTTGTTAGAAAAGTTCGAACATTCCAGACTATCATACTGAGTAGAAACATCTTTGAAAAATTTAAGGTCGGGCATTACTTCTTTTCTGCCCAAGTGTGTATACCATGCCCACATCGCCAGTAACTAACGGTGCTGTTTTTTTTTCTTTTCAAACATGGGGATATGAGTTGGTGATGTTAGTTTGCTTTGATATCTGTATACCAATCATCCTGTAGCTGTCAGTGATGACTATGAGGGTGGTGCAATTATGTGTTTACTGAGAATAGATTTGACGCATAATTTGTATAAGTTGACTAAAAAAGCGTTCTATGAACGAATATGATTATGAGCATAAACCTGATAATATCTTGATTTTTGTCCAGGAATACATCCAGGATGGAATTGATTGGACAAAAGTTGAATTTGAAGACAACCAAGCTTGTCTTAATCTTTTTGAAAAGGTAAGTTTTGTAAACATTTAAATGGCAATGAATATGAAATTATGACTCCAATGCTATTGGTGGAAGATCCTGTTTGTTGGTGTACTAAAAATCAAATTATCTATGTTTCTTAAATTTTACTGGTACATGACCCGTTCCTTTTTTTTTTTGCAGAAACCCCTTGGTCTGTTGTCTCTGCTTGATGAGGAGTCCACCTTTCCAAATGGAACAGACCTAACTTTTGCTAACAAGCTTAAGCAACACCTGAAGTCCAACCCGTGTTTCAAAGGGGAGCGTGAGAAAGCTTTTGCTGTGTCTCATTATGCAGGAGAGGTAATGAACAATATTATCCTTTTAGTTTCATGCACTTTCTTTTACAAATTGGCAAGTATGTTGGAGATGCTGAATGTTGAAAAGTGGTGCTTTTATCATAGTTACACTTTTGTTATTCATGTTTTGGATAAGCTAATTTGTGATAAAATCATCTCATTTCTCTCATTATTTTGCGGTGGACAAAATCTTTAATTTTCTGAAGAATAGATGGGAGGCATATAAGGTTGCAACTTATGAACTTTCTGCTGATATCTTCCGTTGGTGTGACATCACTATTCATTGCAGGTTTCATACGATACAACAGGGTTTTTGGAGAAGAACAGAGATTTGATGCACATGGACTCTGTTCAACTTTTGTCTTCTTGTAAGAGTTCCCTTCCCCAAAAGTTCGCATCAAGCATGCTTGTACAGTCAGAAAAGCCTGTTGTTGGTCCCTTGTTCAAGTCAGGGGGAGCTGATTCACAAAAGTTGAGTGTCGCAACAAAGTTTAAGGTAAATGCCTTTTCACTTTTCTGTAAATTCAATATATTGGTGGGAAAGTTAGTAAAATCTAGTTGCATTATCAAATTTAGTTTTAATTCAAGCATTAATTTGCTTGCTCCTTGATCTTTGTTGACAAAGAAGGTTATCTAACTTACCTGGTTGTTTATGAGATTGAACTTGAAGTTCTTGTGTAATTTAATCTCAAACCATGCTCAATTCTTACATCTCATCTCAAACCTGGTTCTTTTTGTGTAAACAGCTGCTAGTATAAGTTCCTTTTCAACTACTAAATTATTCTACTTGCATGTATGGTGTATTCAGGGTCAACTATTTCAGCTAATGAAACGTCTGGAAAGCACAACACCCCATTTCATTAGATGCATTAAGCCAAACAACTTGCAATCTCCTGGAAAATATGAACAAGGACTTGTGCTGCAACAACTTAGATGTTGTGGTGTCCTTGAAGTAGTTAGAATTTCAAGGTCAGGATTTCCTACCAGAATGACACACCAGAAGTTTGCCAGAAGGTGCGGATCTCTTGAGATTTCCAATTATCATGGAGTTCCCGATATCTTGTTCATTTATAGTTTTCAAAATTATTGTTAACTTTCATTTTGCTTTTGATTTAGGTATGGTTTTCTTCTTCTGGAGAGCGTTGCATCTCAAGATCCATTGAGTGTTTCAGTTGCTATTCTTCATCAGTTCAATATCCTACCGGATTTGTATCAAGTTGGTTACACAAAATTATTCTTCCGTACAGGACAGGCAAGATTACCCTTCTGTTTGCTTTTGTTCATTTTCTCAGTTGAACTATAATATCCATTATTGTTCAGTGGTGATTGGGGCTGAACTTGGTAGGGCGGACCGCGTGTTCGATCCCCCGCAACAATAATTGGGAGGGGACTGGAACCTATCCACCCAGAATCACCCCGAATCCGGATTAGCCCTAAGGGTGAACCGGGTGGTAACACCAAAAAAAAACCCATTATTGTTACTCCTTCCATCCAATTATATTTGTCAAAGTATTCTTGTTTAGATGCTTTAAATATTTGTCTAAGTGTCTAATACCGAGTAATAATTTAGATGAACATTTAGATCTCACAAAGGTGATTGGGTTCTTCTGAAAGAAAAAATGGGAGGCATCCTTTACTGAAACATGAGTGTAGTGGATGGAGGCATATAAATTTTATTTAGGCTATGTTCTGTGTCACCTAAAAGCTGAAAAATCCTGAAGCTCTGGTTTGAGTTCAGTTTTTGTTATAAATCGGACTTATCTGAGAAATTTAGACTCAGTTATTAAAGGTAAGGCCTTGCTCTACTTTTTCCTGGAAGTAGTGACTTGAATCATTTAGGCTAAAATGAGATAACAATAACAATAATAATAAAATAATAATATGCGATTTGTCTTTAAATGGTATAGTATACTTTATTACTCCGTAGATAATATAGGCAGATGGTTACAATGAATCGTTAAATTCACAGACCTTATATGTTTACTGCTATACTTTCATCCTTAACAAGGCCTTGCTCTTAGCCGTCTCACAGAAATACTAATTTGAGATACACATCACTGCATTAGCAACGGGATTATTATTCATAGCTAAAAAAGGCTCTTGGAAATATTCAAAAACCACCGAAGAGAAAGCTAAAAAGTAACCCGATGTAGATAAGGGTCATTCGTCAAGTTTTTATAAATCATAAAAATTAAAATGTAACCCGTTGTGCGGTTGTGCCACATTGTAAATACTGTGCAGCTTGAGACACGATGGAGAATTTTGGAGGATGCTCATTAATGGTGTTCTCATTTATCTTTGGCCTCTTTTTACATAACTAGGTGTAAGACTGTCTTATCTTATAATATGCCATCACGCTATTATCATACCATACAATTAGTTAATGAAGGCTCAGCATTGACAAGGACATACTACTGTGGAAATTTGTGGATTATTTACCTCACTATAATTTTACGTGTTATGTGGTATATTTCCAACATTAACGGAAGTATATTTAATGCTCAGATTGGTGTGCTTGAGGACACAAGAAATCGTACACTTCATGGCATTCTACGTGTTCAAAGCTGCTTCAGAGGTTACAAAGCTCGGTGCTTTGTGAAAGAAACTAGAAAAGGAATTTGCACACTTCAGTCATGTAATGTTTCTCCTTCTCAGCCTTTATTGTCATCTATCTGTGTTACCATGAAACTTGAGACATTGAGATGTCGACTCATCACTTCTTCACATTTTTAGTTCACGAGGCTATTTGAAAACAGATGAGAATGAGATGATAAGACCATACTTTGAAATGTTGAACACATTATTAGGAAAATACTCACTTTAAAAGAACTTAAATGATTGAATGATTCAATTGGTCTTGGCAGTTATTCGTGGCGAGAAGACCCGAAAGGAATTTGCAGTCTTACTTAGGAGACAGAGAGCTGCCATAACTATACAGAAACAGATAAAGGGTCAGCTTACGAGAAAACAATTTTTGGAAGCTACTAATGCATCGACAGTGATACAATCAGGTAATCTCAAATCTTATTGGTTCAGCTTGTTGTAGTTTTGTTGTTTTTTACTATAACTGGACCATGCATTGTATACGATCTTTTTGGTGATTCCACTATCATTCTGTCTTTTCTTCTTAACTAAAGAAATGGAAATGAAGATTAATCTTTTTGGTTAACTGCTATTCATGAAACATGCAATTAAAATTATATGTCCTTTTGGTTTGAATCATTGCAGTTATTCGTGGCTGGCTGGTCAGAAAATGCTCTGGAAATATTGGCTTGCTTAATTTGGGTGACAAAATGGTAACGCTTGCTCTTCTTTCTAAAACTTTAAGTTCATTCAATTGATTGATCCAATTTTATCTCAAGTAATTTTCTTGCTTTGGCAAGACTTCATTATTATAACCCAAATTTTGCGAGAAAGGACCTTTTATAATTTTTTTTGTGAAAAATCACACCTTAATGGTAATATATTTTTTTTAATTTTTTTTTCTGAAAATTCACACCTTAATTGTAATATTTTTTGCGAAAGAAAACCAAAGGGTACTTTCCGGCATTGACTGAGGTTTTCCGGCCATTGACTTGCAAGTGCTGCTCACGTGTGGCTTAAGTTTGCTAACCTCACCTAATTTTCCTACTGTTCTCCCCTCTTTATTTAGAATGCGTCACAGCTTTGGCAAGACTTCATTAATTTTAATGATTGGGTTTCCATTTAGCTAGTGTGTTTTGCATGAACTCAATCCTCAATATCGATAGTTTTGATGAAGTTAACCCATTCTTGAAATAACTGATAAAATGCATTTCTCATCTCAAAACAGGGCAATGAATCGGATGAAGTCTTGGTGAAGGCATCTTACCTAGCAGAGTTGCAGCGCCGGGTCCTAAAGTCCGAGGCAGCCCTTAGAGAAAAAGAAGAAGAGAATGAGATCCTTCATCAACGTCTGCGTCAGTATGAAAACCGTTGGTCAGAGTACGAATTGAAAATGAAGTCAATGGAAGAAGTTTGGCAGAAACAGATGAGATCACTACAATCAAGTCTTTCTATTGCAAAGAAAAGCCTTGCAGTTGATGATAATGATTCAGCCAGGAATTCTGATGCATCAGTGAATGCAAGTGAATATAGCGGTGATACTGGCGGTGGTAACGTAACATTCAAAAGTCACGAAAGTAACGGGGTTAGGCCAATGAGTGCTAGTTTGAGTGTGATTAGTCGGTTAACAGAGGAGTTTGATCAGAGAAAACAAGTATTTGGGGATGATGCTAAATTCTTGGTGGAGGTGAAATCGGGTCAAGTAGATGCTTCTCTGAACCCTGACAGAGAACTGAGAAGGCTTAAACAGATGTTTGAATCTTGGAAGAAGGATTATGGAGCGAGATTGCGAGAAACTAAAGTCATTTTGCATAAACTTGATAGTGAAGAAAGAGTGAGTGACAAGTTAAAGAAGAAATGGTGGACTAGAAGGAACAGCACAAGGATAAGCTAGGGTTTTAGTTTGTGATTTAACTGTCATGGCAAAACTTATAGATCCTGCCTCTGTAATTATGAAATGAAATTGAGTTGGTTTACAGTGCAGCATATGATCTGCACAAAAAGAAAAAGGAAAAAAAATGAAGTGTAGAATTTAAGGGTATATGTGTGTCATTTTTCGGTTTTATTTTTTTATTTTTTAACTTCTCTTTCAGAAATTGTTCTTTGTAAGGAAACCTTGAATACAGTCAAAAGGCTATGACACTGGTTTTTGTGTTGTCGTCTTCAGCCTGACGGATTAATAGAAGTGAGTTGAATGTTTCAGCTGACTATATTTTCTATGGGAAAAGCGTAACTAGGTTTTTTTTTCGTTTTTCGCTGTATATACTACGAGTACATTAGAAGACGCAAAAACAAAGTAGAAGTTTGCTGAAACACCTGAAGATTGTATGAAAGTATTAACAAAAGAAGGCGATGCATGTTTTAGCAGCTATATTAGCCACTATTTTCCTCCCACATTTTTTTTTTTGTTTTTTTGTTGTGACATTCAGAAAATGAACAAAAAAAAGAAAATATTGGAAAAATAATTAATCCGTCTACCTACAAAACGTAGTCATTGAAAAGTGGCAAACTCGTCTTCAATAGTACAAAAATTATACGGAGTATACACAATACAAAACCGATTAGTACAATATTTTTGAACATGCAGGTACCATAAAATCAACACAACAAGATGGAAAAATCATATACCTTGAATACTTGAATTCAACTATGAAAAAGAAGTTCTATAGTTAATGTATCGCGTAACAATATTACACTTGCCCCTGACCTAGCTATAGCAGCTAGAAAACATGGGATGGTGGCGTAAGTGTTGGGTTTGTTTATTCTTCTTGTCAAAAAAAAAAAAAAAAAAAACTAAGAAAAATAAGTGCAATTTGGTTTCGGTTTCATATTATAACATGTAAGAATTTTCAATTGAAAACTTTATATTAATTTTATAATTTTATAGTCTTTACTTTTAGTAACTCTTTTGCTCAATTTTTTTTTTTGATCTATTCAAAGAATTGGCTATTTTTCATGAACTATTATATAATAGTAAATCCGGATCGTACATAAATTTATTTTGAAATCGAATAATGGCCATGATTGACTTTACAAATCAAGGATATATCATATATATATGTATATTGAATATTTATTTACACTGCTAAAAATAAAAGAATAATTACACAGCTAAAACACAAAAGGACTATTATGGTTGCTTCTTTATACAAAGGAGAGGATGGATAGACAATTCGTGGACTATGGACCGTGGTGCACATAGAGCTACGTGCACCAAAAGAACATGTGTGCATAAGTAAAAGAACACGACACTACGGCAAAAAAACATGCGATATAATATTTCACTTTTTTTATTATAAAAATAATTTATTATTTTACTATTTATTAAAACCTAAATAAAAAAAATACTCATGTTCTTTTCTCGTAACCATATGTTCTTTCAATTATATACTGTGTTCTTTTGGTGCACGTAGCTCTATGTGCACCATGGTCCACCTTCTAAATTGCGTTGGAATATTGGCCAACGACTAGTTTTTTTTTTTAAAAAAAAATTAGATGTTGATTAACAGTTTTTTAAATGATCAACAAAATACCTTGTAAAAAATGGGGTATTTGGCTTTGAAACGCGTGCACATAAACACCATGACCCTCCTTATTAATTCCTGGTTCTTGATTACCAAACTTGTTAATGTGTGGCAAACATAGAAATATATGTGTGGGAAGCAATGTTGTTGCTTCATTATACAAAGGAGAGGATGGTTGGAATATGGGCCAACGACTAGTTTTTTTTAAAAAAAATTAAATGTTGTTTAACAGTGGTATATGGTGAAAATTTTAGATAATAGAGGGGCATATGGTGAAAAAATTACGCTCACTTAACAATATAGTCACGTCATGCAAGAAAATAAAACCTCAAAAATACACAATGAATCTAAAACTACAAGGGTATTTTTGGTAAATAAAGTTAAACCTCGCGCTATTTCATGAAAAACCGATAATTAAACCCCAACTCTCTCCAAAACCCCCAATTAGCTCCTGCCTCCTCCTCCCACCTCCGGAGTTTTAATTTCCCGCCTCTTAAAATCCTCCAACAAAGTGACCATATTGTATTTGCATCACCACCACTAGTCGGCGGCGCCTCTTCCAGTGGAGGAATTCCGATCACCTCTCTTTATCTGCCGCTGCTAGTTCGACAGTGTATAGCTTCTTTTCCTCATGCATTTTCTTTATTTTTCTATTTTGTATCCATTTTTTAGGATTTTTTTGTTGATTTTGTTTGTAATTATAGAGCCAAAAGGTGTTTCAATACATTCTATTGCCTGATATGATGTTTCAAATATTGAAATCTTGTTGTTGAATATAATTCTATTGAATTTTTCGGTGGCTTTGTTTTGATGTTGTTTTTATGTCTATGTATTCTATACACAGTTCATAACTTCTGTAACCGACTCGCCGGAGTGAACCACCAGGCAAGTAGGCGACCACCGTCGGTCACTAACCTCCACATTCGTGTACAAACTACCAACCACGACAAGCAGACGAGTAGATTGAAGGCTCGCCGTCGTCGCCGATTGAAGGAGAACGCTGCTCCGGTAGAACGGAGAACGACTCAACATCTCTAAACCCATTGATTCTCGAATTCAGGTACTTAATTTCTTCTAAAATTGAATTTAAAACAGTCAGTTTCTCAAAATAGTAGTTAGGGTTCTTCACTTAGTCTGTTAGTCATTACTTAATTCCTTGTAAAATTGAATTTAAAATAGGTTTTTTTTTTTACTTTGTTGGATGTTGAGATGTTGTTAGATTAGTATTTCATCGTTCTTCAATCCTGGTTTAAAAATCTGTTACTGATAATTAAATCGAAAATGCAGTCTAAATAGATTAATTAGTTACTGTCTTACATTTATAGTTGGCTGGATAGCTTGATAACTGACCTTGAGCTCCTGAACATGTTTAAGTAAATTATCAATCATTAGCCGCGGGCTCACATGCCACAGCTTTCCAACACTAATCAATTAATTAGTCACATGATCTAATTGTATTTTAGAACTAATATTACTGATGGACTACTTGTTGTTTTAATGGTAGAGTTGAACATTCCCTGATGTCATCATTTGTTTAAATTAAACTTTGAAACCATTCATGTTTGATCCTATAGTTTCTGAATTCTGAAATACGTGTAAAGTATTCTTATATATTTTCAACAAGAACAAGAACAAGAACATGGACATTGATATGTGTGATGCCAAGTTTAGTATCAAGTTTCAACTTCTGCCAACTACACACTTCACTGAAGTACACGAATGTCTTTGATGTGCCAGAAATATTTGAATACAGTAAAGGAAGCAGAAGAAAATGCAGTACTCGGAAGAATGGAAATCATTATTTCCGATTTCCTCGGTTCATTCCCCTCCCCTCCTCCTTACTCAAAACCCTCCTTTATTGGGACCACTGTTCTTCAACCCCGTCCCAGAGTCCTTATCCCTTCTCTTCTCTTCTCCCGATCTCTCTCCTCCTTTCCTCCCTCCTCCCCCCCATCTCTCTTTACCCAAATTTCTTAAAACCTCCACTTACTATGACTCCCCTGTCCTTCCTACTGCTGCCTCTGCTATCTCTGCCTCCTTTACTTCTGAAGAGCATAGTACAAGTTCCAACAGTCTCCCCCACAACCGTCTTGAGCCCCTCTATTGCCCCAACAACCAGGTTTTTATTTTCTTCCCAACAGGGTCCAATCTTGATCGTGTTGGATTTCTTGTTTTATCTGTAAGGGATTCCAAGTTGGTTGTTGATTTTTGTTCTGATGGTTCAGTTTTGACTTCCCAAAAATTTGATCATCGGATTGTTCAATTAACAGCTTGTTCTCTTACTGATTGCTCTTTTCCTGATGTGGGTGGTTCTGCTTGTGTTGGTTTCTTACTGGCTTGTAATATGTATGCTGCTAATTGGTTCAGTGTTCGAACTAGTGTGCACTGTTTAGATTCCAAGAAGCCTGCTTTGGTTCTTATGGGCAGTAAGAAATTCACAAGTAGCATGGTGGCTTATGCTTGTTGGAGCCCACATTTGCCTGGAGAGTGTGTGATCTTGTTAGAAAGTGGAGCATTATTTTTGTTTGATATGGATTCTTGTTTGGAAACTAGGTTTAGAGGGAAAAGAATCAGTGTTGCATGGGATGAACTTGGTGAGTCAGCAAGTAGTGGGTGGTTCAGCTGTGAATTTAGTTGGCATCCTAGAATATTGGTAGTGGCAAATTCAAAAGCTATTTATGTGCTTGATTTAAGATTTGGTAAATGTCACACGATCTGTTTATTGAGGATTGACTTGCTTGGAGAAAGTGACTTGCATGCAAAGGATAGGTTTGTTGTGTTTTCGAAGGCTGGAAGTGACGGTTTCTTCTATACCGTAGCTTCTGAGCAATGGCTATTTTTATGTGATATTCGCAAACCACTAATGCCGGTGCTGAGGTGGGCCCACCATCTCCGCGAGCCACGTTACATGACTGTTTTGTCTCTATCTGAGCTGAGATCAATGCCGCATGATAAGAATGCAGGGGCCTCTGCTGTTATCTTAGGATCGTTTTGGAACGACGATTTCAGTGTTTTCTGTTATGGGCGTCCTCATCCTACAACTACAAAATCTCTCTCTAGTAAAATATCTAAATTTTCGAATTCCTTTTATGCATGGGAGCTTCCATCACCGTTCTTGTTGGCTAGTCAGAATTGCCATTGTGGCAGTTGTCTTTTAAGGGAGGAGTTTGCGAAGGATGATCTTCTTGACTGGATCGTATGGCAACAGAAAAGGGAATCAGTTCTTGGTTTTTGCATTTTTAACAGGGATCTTTGTTCTTTATTTCCCAAAGCCGGAGAGCATGGGGGTTTTACACTTCTCCGATTGATGTCCACTGGGAAGCTTGAATCCCAGCAATATTGTGCGTCATGGAAAATTGCGAGGAATGTGGCAACGGCGCATGGTGAAGTGACTCCTCTCAAAGATTCTTTGCTATGCTCTATGGGTGATGAGACCTATAAATTTACCAGGAGGTTCCGCTACATTAAACTTGAGAACCTTTATAACCATTTGAATAATAATCTTGCCAAATTATTGTTCACAAAATTTAGGGACATTCCAGCTACTGCAGGTGTGAAGAAACGCTATAATAAGCGTTTCCAAAAATTCATGAGTGAGAAAATGAAGTCATTCGGTTGTGATCCCCCAATGTCACACCTTTCAATTGCCGATGTTTTCAGGGATGTTGACATGCCAACAAACCTGTACGAGATTGTTAGTAGAGTAATGTGGACCTCGTTACCTATGAATATTTTAGAGGTGGCTTTTCCTGAGTATAATGAAGTTCTTGAAGTTGAACATAAAAAATTTTCTCCAGATTTTCCAGCCATTCCTGACCAAGACCAGTCACCTCCTTTCTTTCTAAGAGACCCTTCCCGCTGCACTAATAAGTGGTCAAACAAAGTACGATGCAGTGAGGATTTTCTGGGTCCTGTTTTTCCTCTTCCGGCATTAGTTGTTCTTAATGAGATTTCAAGGCGTGGCTATTCTTTCGTGGGTGAAGTAAATGAATTCTCTCCTGAAGACATATTTTCCCATCAATGCAAATATGTTATGCGTTTAACCAAGGAAATGGGAATCCTGAATGTTGGTGACAAACAAGACAAAGAACATGCAGTCTCACTCAAGGAAGACAGGGATGAGATCTTGGATGACTTCTCAGAACCAAGACCTTTATTCTTGTATAAGCCATCTGCATTTTTGGATGAAGTGGGGGAGCAGGCGGGTTCTGTTCTAGGGGAAAGGTATAATACAGTAGTCTCTAAATTTGCTGAGGATGATGGTGATTTCTTCGCTGGTCTTTGCCCAATGGAACTTAAATTTGATTCTGACAAAAAGATTCAGAAGTTCTCTGATGAGGAATCGCATGTGTTCAATTTATTAAAGAAACAGTGTTCACGCTGGCAAAATGGCTTTATGCCGTATCAGAATCTTCACATGCAACTTCGTGAAAAACAGCCACATCTAAGACCTGGTAAGTGATTGCAGTTTCTGTGACATTCTGCAGATGGTTTGCTTCTTAGTTATTTTACATACATTTGTGGGAAGCATGCGTGAGATCATCCAGCATTAGATTGTGTCTTCCTTTATATCATAATCACAAGTTCTTAATTTTCTTATTGTACTTCCTCCGTTCATTTTTACTCGCAACGTTTGTCACTTTCACGCATGTCAATGCACAACTTTGATCACTAATATCTTTAATTCTCTTTAAGCAAAAATTATAAAAAGTAATATTTTGAAAATACATATTAAGACGAATCTAACAAGATCCCACATGACTATGTTTTAATTTACGTATAAATCACCAACATTAATCAAAGTATAATATGTGAATAGTGTAGAAATCACAAACGTTACGAGTGTTAAAAATCGGAGGAAGGATATCATAATCACTGCTTATTTTTTTTAATAATGGATAGTCAATGAATTGTGTCGCTGCATTTTGGATTTGGTTGGATAAATTTTCTAGGCAGTATGACTATTGTCAGAGCTTGTAAAATGACCTTGGGTTAACCTTAGTGTACTTTCTTTTTCAGACAATTGATAATCGTGATGCATTGGCGAAATCTATCTATTTGTGCTTGTTTGATTGGCTTGTAGAACAAATTAACAAATCTCTAGGAAAAGGCGTACTGAAAATCCATCAGCATTCTCGACATCTATGGTTTCGACTCATTTGAAGTATGTTATTTTAATTCCTGGGTTCTTTTGTTCTCTCTTCACCTTCTATTTCACTTCTTTAACTATTTTCAATATTCTTATTGTACTTTTAATGTTTCAGAGAAATAGCTTTGAGCAGTTCTGCATCAATTATGCAAATGCGAGACTGCAGCAGCACTTCAATTGTCATTTATTCAAATTGGAGCAGGAGGTTAGTTTGTTAGGAAAGTTCGAACATTCCAGACTATCATACTGAGTGGTAGAAACATCTTTGAAAAAATTAAGGTCGGGCATTACTTCTTTTCTGCCCAAGTTTGTATAGTGTATACCATGCCTACATCGCCAGTTACTAATGGTGCTGATTTTTTCATCCTGTAGCTGTCAGTGATGACTATGATGGTGGTGCGATTAGTGTTTACTGAATAGATTTGACGTATAATTTATAATTATGAACATATACCTGATAATATCTTTATTTTTGTCCAGGAATACATCCAGGGTGGAATTGATTGGACAAAAGTTGAATTTGAAGACGACCAAGCTTGTCTTAATCTTTTTGAAAAGGTAACTTTTGTATATTCTGCTCATTTGAGGTTGAAACATTTAAATGGCAATGAATATTAAATTATGACTCCAATGCCATTGGTGGAAGATCCTGTTTGTTGGTGTACTAAAAATCAAATTATCTATGTTTCTTAAATTTTACTGGTACATAACCCGTTCTTTCTTTGAGACTTGGAATGGGATTATGTGTTGAGGCTAAAATATTATAAAAGAATTTGCTGCTTCAAAAAGAAATCGAATAGCACGGTGATCCCTTACATTGTGGTAAAGATGGTAACTTTAAATCTGTAATTATTGCAGCCACAATCAAGAGTTTCTCAACACATTTCTACTAACTCTGAAGTTGAAATAGTGGTATTCTTGTTTGGATGTTAGCGTACTGAAAACGTATTTTACCTCTGCAAGTATGCAATTGGTGCAGGGGACTGACAAAGATAACAGATCATCCCTGTTTTCTTCTCTCTGTATCCTAAAGCTTCATTCTTATCCATTTTCAAATGTGCAACTCTGTTTAATAAAATACTTATCATATTATTAATTTACTTTGTTGAACAGCATAAATGCTACATGTGATCGTGATTTGAAGCGCAGGATTATAAAGGTTTGAACTATTTTTCTTTTCTTAATCCTGTGTACGGAGTAGTAAACTTTAATCATTGTGATCATCTTGAATTTTAAGTCTTAAAATATGTTTATCGATTGTCTTGTTGCTTTGAACACTGAAACAATTGGTTGAGCAGATCCCTGGTGTGTCTATTATGTACATGACAGGACACAAATATTCTATTGAGCAGCTGCCTGAAGCTACAATGGGGGAGGTAGGCTTAAACATACAGATTGATCATTTTCTATTCCCGTTTAATTTTTTAATGTAATTTTTCAAAATGAAATTATGTTTTCCATGTCTAATTTGCTTATTCATCTCTTTTATTTACGCTTACATGTTCTAACACTAAAATTACTGCAAACACAGGATGAATTACTGCAAACACAGGATGAATTGATATAGTATCTCTGGGGAATTGCTCGGCTGCTAAAGAGAAAAAGGAAAATGAATACATTATCATAAAAGCTTTGGACAAGCTACAACAAAATCATGGAGTAGAAGCTCCAGAAACAATCCCCCTCAAACAAGAAGATGATGAAATCAATGCACCAAAGAACAGTTATCCAGCAAGATATTGAAAATTAAACTTCTGAAATAACCACTACTGTGTGTTTCTTTCTTTACTACCATTGTTGGTTTGATGTAAAATCTCAATGCTTAGTAGTCACAACCGATCTTTTGACTATGTATAACTTCACTAAGCTTGGAGACATCCAACCTTTTGATCACGTACAAGTTTACTAAAGGTAGTCCGTAGGATTACATTTTTACTTTTGTACGCAAGGAAAACAATTTAACACACTCTATGTAATTAGGTGTAAGCTGACTTTTGAAGTAAATACGAATAATGTAATATAACTGTTGTAGTATTTGCATAAATGCGAATTACAATATCCTGGTGGTGAATTGCTGTTTCTTCTGCCCAACACAGATTGCATAACAGCTTCCGTTTACACAACTGCTTATGTTCCTAAGTATTCTTTACATTTTCATAAATCTGGTCTTTACATATCTACTTTATATAGTTATAAATCATGTCTAAGTATTGTCTACAATATACTCCGTAGTAGAGTTCTTCATGGACGAGATGGTCCGCTAAATTCAGAACACTGGGCCTGTTTAAGTAGCGGGCTTGGACAACGATTTTGAAAAGAAAAAAAAGTTGGGGCAGGCTAAGCCCGACCCGTTAATGTTAATGCACCTGACATGGGCGAGGTAATATTTGTCGTGGGCAAGCCGCCCGACCGTTCATATTATGACTTGCAAATATTATGTATTGCAAAGTAATCGTCATTGAGTAGTTCATCTTCATCATTGTTATCCATCGATATGTAGGGTGAAAGTAGAGTTCTTAATTTACAAGTAATTATATCGGAGTTATTATATAGTTTTTGACTGGAAGAAGATTTTATTAGAATAGGGGCAATTTAGAAAAAAATAATATTTAAGTGATATTAAGTTATTCTGCATTTAGATAAAATACTCTTTTGTGCACGGAGTCTGTTTTGTTTAGAAATTAGTGCACTTCCTAAACTCTAACCCGTTGTTATACATAGCCTCTTTTATGCGCCAAGTCTATTCATATAAATACATTGTTTATAATCAATTACGGAATACAAATCAAGCATTCATGTGCTAAAAATCTAAAATATTTTGTGTACAGGTAAACTTATCAATAGCCTCAATCAAGTTTTGTTGACCCAATTGCACCAAAGCGGACCTCAAACGTCGAAGCCCATAAACGTGGAGTGACCCGTATTTTGGATGAAACACAATTGGTTGAACGGTCCAGTATTTTGTTGTGGAAGTAGAAGTACAGTATCTCTTTCTTGTTTGTAGGAGAAAAGAAGAGAGGTTGAACATCAAAGCTAAACCCTTTTTCTAGAGATAATGATTTGTGGATGCAGAATTACCCAGCATCTCAAAGAGTGGGAAGGTTTTGGGTTTGGGACTCCCTTTTCTTCTCCCAAATTCAAAGTTTCATCCTTTATTAAACCCCAACTTTCTCAACCTCCAATTCACAAATTGCCCCATTTTCAATGGACCAAAGCTTCATTCACAAGATTATTTACAACAAATTCTACTTCTTCATCCTCTTTCATCACTTGTCTTCAATCAAAGTTCCCCCGTGAAATGCCCACATGCAACGATTCCTCCTTCAGGTTTTCTTTTATTCCCTTGTTTTTGTTTTGATTTCCATGCCTCTTTTTTTTGTTCTGATTTCTGGAGCGTTTGATGTAAGGATAATTGGGTTTTGTTGATTTTATTGCTAAATACTTGTATTATAGATTCTGTGTATTTCAGTGTTAGTAGTATTGATTTTATTTTATTTTGTTTTTACTTTAGATTTGTGGCTGATTGAATGAGTATCCTTAATGTAGAATTGTAATTTTCCTATGAAAATAATACAAATCAACCTTTTATTGATAACCAATCTTTCGTCAATGCGAAACTGAATGATTGAATGCGGAATTGTAATTTGTGGCTGGTTGCTAAGCATCAGTGCAAGCCTTCTGTTAGATTCACATAGAAGTTAGTTTGCGGGTTTTTTTTGGAGCAAGTAAGCTGTGAAGTGATGTAATAAATAGAGAAAGGCTTATAAGGAAAATCTGTGTGGAAGATGTAGCAACCAATAGTCATTAGGAGGAAATCCATCCTGCAAAGTGTGGTTAGCTTGTAATTGCTCTGATTACACTGATCGATCAATAAAAAGTCTTGATACCTTTCCCTAAATTCTTCTCTACTCGATAATTTTCTGCAATTGATCTCTCAAAATCTAGGTTGATTTCTGTAATTGCTGGGATTTGGAAACTTGATTCTTAGCAGGGTTGAGATATCCGTGGAACGGTGAGATGGTCATGATTTATCTTCAGGGCTAGTTCATGCCCTTGATGGTGGTGAGGATTTAGTGATTGGTGTGTAGTGGATTTACAGGGGTGCGTTTGTGTGTGCGCTTTTCTATTTTAGAGTTTTGCTTGTTCACATCCTTGGATTGGAGAGGATGAACGGCTGATAAGTAGGTGGTGGCTAAAAGAAAAGAGTCTGTAGCTTCTGTAATCATGTGGCAAACGTTGAAGTCTGTCAATTTCTCATAGATCATGAAGAACAGTGAGGGTTTGTGAATAACCAGTACGACGTTTGAGGAGATATAATAACATGAGAACTTATTGTGTGAGTTCTGTCGTGATATGTGCATGAGAAACACCTGATTCCCAGCTTGTGTGGGTGGCCTGGGTGTATGAAATGTAATTGGAGATTTGGAGGTTTATGTCGCAGAATCCATGGACAAAGTGATGCCTGCTTTATGATCTTTTCCATTAGACTATTAGACTATTTGCGATGTGGGATAATATTCTGGTTTATTATAGCCTGGTTTTGGATTCTAGTGTTTAGGCTGTTGAGCTCTAGTCTCCCCTAATTGTGGAGTTGATGGGACAACTTCCTGCTTCTCTGTGCAACTCTTGGGAAGTGTTTAGTAAGTGGACTGGTGGGAATTTCAGACAGGATTATTGAAAGATCTTTCACAGGATGGGGCCACTAAATTCAAGCAAGCCTTTTATGCTAACAACGATGAAGATATTGAAGGCCAAATTTTCAGTTTTGAAAATTGGTGAGTTTCCTTTGTTTGAAGAACAATTCCTGCTCTTATATTTATGCTTTCCTGGGAGGGGCTTTAGTTAATATTAAAATCAGGAGGGGACAATGAGATGCTTGAGCTGGCATAAATCTGCCCTTATTTAGATAAATCCATAGCTTCGTGAATCATGACTTCATGAGGATGTTGAAGGAGGTGATAGTACAATCTCTTGATCATTGGTGATGACGTGATGTTGTATAATCGCTATCTTGTCAGTGTGGCTCTAGGCAGTAAAGAGGTAGGTTTTTATGCATAGAAGACTAGACATGAATATCCATTCACACCACCAGTCTTAAGCAGGCTTTTTCGAGGTTTTGAAGTCAGGATAAAAGTTACTGATATCGAGACATTGCATTTTTTTGTTCTGTAATTATTATTTAGCCTGAGAGCTTGATGATTTTTGTCCCAGTACTACTTTTGTACATTGGAGAGACATTGTCGTTCCATTTTTCGTAAAGAAATATGAAGTTTGATATAAATATTGTCATGACCTTGTGTTTATTGTTTTAGCGACCAACTAGAGTTGTATAGTTTGTTTTTTGGGTCTAGGTTATGATGGTTCATGATCTCCTGCAGCAAGTGTTTGTTAAAAAGACCTTTGTATAAAAGTTCTTTATATTTTAGGCGGTTAACTTTGGATTTGAATATATTAGGCTGATTGGCTTTAAAGGCTCTTCAGAAGCGGCATACTTTCTGTATTACCTCTGCCTTCAAAGTCTAGAAGGTTTGTGCTTTTGTGTCTTTTTCAGTAACAGTTAGAGAGGTTCTTTTTATAGGGAGGTTGGGGGTTGGGTAGGAGGGTCAAGGGTGTGGCATGGGGGGATAACCACATAGCTGTCAGCTTGTATTTCTTCCTTTACACCTGGTGTATGTGTATACATGTCCACACAATGAGGTAACTAGATGCTAGGAAAAAGATAATCCACATTATGTGTTCTACACTACTATATACCATAGAAATGGCTATGCACCATCTAGCAGCCATCCCTTTGCTGCTTTCAAATCCTTTTCTTAATTGAAAACAAACAAAAGCCAAAACCCATAATCAGGTTTAAGATCACAGATTGTCTATATAATGTCTTGCCATGTCTTTTAATATAAATTAAATGCTAGTTATTGTGTTAACCAAGCAGTTCAGGCTTGTTTATGTTGGAACTCATTTAAACAGTGCATATGTGTTTATGTTGGAACTCATTTAAACAGTGCATATAGCGCAAGGGTTACTATTCCCACCTAGCTAATGTGTTGGACATCTTCTTTGTTACTAAGCTTATCAATCTGGCTAATGTGTTGGACATCCTCTTTGTTGATCTCTCTATGTCATCATGTTAATATCTAATTCCTTTTTTTATTTATCTGGTGAAGCCAGAAGGACGATGATCGTGAGCTTTCATCTGAAGGGGTGTCATCAGTAGCAGGTGCGCTTTAGCTTCTTCAAACCTAATTTAGTTGATATGTTTCTGATTTGGAAGGTTGAATATAATACGGCATTTTTGTTTTGTTTTTTTAATTTTTTTAAAGCCTTCCACCTCCTTTTGACTTCCCTCCATTGGCCCTTCACTCTGTCTTCATATATAGTTATATACTGATTGTTGTTTTTTGACCCACATGTCTGTTGCCCTCTTGATATAATCTTTCTCATTCTCTCTGCTTTAAATAAAGTTAATGTAGCATACACTCATACAGTCAAGAAATATTTATCAAGGTGCTTATTTTGTAAACTGAAAGTTGTCACCTTGTGTTGTACTCACTGGCGGAGTCAGTGGGGGGCGGTTAGGGGCAGCCGCCCTCACAAGACCTACAAAAACCTTTATGTAGTATTAAGTCAGAAATAAATTGCATGATGAATGATGGCATAGTGGTCAAGGGAATTGCCAATTCATATTGTTCTCAAGGTGTTGTTTAGGCCAGGTTCAATTCCTGGTAGTTACATAATTGTTTTTTTTTAATTTATTTTTTATTTTGTTGCCTTTTGGTTGCTTATACTTTCTTCCATTGGTGATTGCTGTTAGTTACGCTCATTTTATTTGTTTATTTGTTTTTCTTCTTCTTAAAAATTTGTAAACTCATTAAGAAAACCGAAGTATAGACAATGACAATGTTACATGTTTTTAGTAGAAACATGCTTATTATTATCAAAAAGAAGTTTTTTTTTAGTTTGAATTTTTAGCCCCCCCAATGACAATTTTCTGGCTCCACCACTGGTTGTACACAGTTTCATTCTTATCTAAATATGAGAATTGGACAAAGGATGTCTTGGTGTATGATTATTATGAGTTTCCAGTTGTGGATAAATTTATCTGTTGGGTTTGTAAAATATTGGAGGAAGGCTTTGTACGGTGATGATTGCTGTTGTTAATCTGGTGCTCAAGCAGTGGGCCAGTGGTCATCTTATGCATTATATGGAAAATTTGTTATTTGACACAAGGATGAAGATAATTACGGAATTTCGCGGATGCATAACTTATTAATCTATATTTGATTCTTAGCACAATGTTTCTCTATTAGGGATCTCTAAACAAAAAGTACAGAGAACATTAGACTTAGTGAGTGTAACGCTGTGATGAACTGATATTTTTGAGCATAAAAATAATGCCAGAAATTATATTAAGTTGCTTGGTAGATGATGAACACACAAGGGGATCCAAAAGGTAGTGACTTGAGGCCACCAATCTCTAGGTTTAGTGACTTGAGGTCACCACTCTCCAAAGCCTAAGCTTTACCAAATTCTCAACATGACTCTCATAACCTAATGTGCCCTTATTTATATCCTCTTTACTCTAACTACTTAATTTGTCATCTTCCTAAGGATACCAGTATTAATACTACTTGCACTACCCATTATAACCTTTACTATTTAGTTCATTACAAATGCGAAGGAAAATCCAGTCATTCTAAACTGAATCCTATGTTATAAAACAAAAATTTAAAGGTCTTAGACTCTAAGCTCAGCTAGGAACTAGTAGTTTATGTTATTTTGTTTTGTAAAAGAGAGGACTAGGTTGTAGATAAATGGTTCAAGGAGAATCATACAGCCTCGATGTGCAGTAAGGCATTTTTAGTCTGTAATATCAATTTCAAGATGATTAATTTTTGGTGCTTCAGCTATTTACTATTACCATGTTGTAATGCATATGCTCTTTCAAGGAAATTTCATCTTTAAATGTGAGACAAGTGTTGTCTTTTTTGTGTTCTTTTCTCTGAGTAAGGGGCTTTTTTTCTTGGTTGCTATTTAACAGGAGGAATAGTAGCATTGGGGAAGTTTGATGCCCTTCATATTGGTCATCGGGAACTTGTAATTCAAGCATCTAAAGTTGGAGCTCCATTTCTTTTGTCATTTGTTGGGATGGCGGAGGTGCTTGGTTGGGCACCTAGGTATGATATGCATTCTTGTGTATTTGTCTGCTTCATTTTCCCCCCTATTATATAATTCAGATTATTCAGTTCTCTACCTATGTGATTCATCTGTTCCAGTAAACCTTAGCTTCCATTTAATTTCTTTTTTGAGCACTTCTTCATGTCCACGGATAACTAGAGCTTGTTAGCATAAAATTTAAATTTGTGCATTGTAAATCAAAAATGATGTACTACCGCCACCTCTTGTTCTCTAAAATTATGCATCCTCATATTCTGTTTTGAGATTTCTGGGACACCTTTCTGTACAAAGAAGAGGATGAGAAAAATAAATTAAGAAAATACAAGTACATTTTGTTTATTTATTTATAGCACATTGGGACGTTTATACAGGCTCGGAAAACTTAACTTGCTAAGTTATTGCATCTATAGAACGATTCCATTTATTTGTTGTGCTCGGTTTTTACTTCTCGGGTAGTTGCTTGAGGTGTTTTGAAAGATTCAAGATTCTGGTTCAAAATATATACAGGCTTGCAAAACTAACTTGTTATTGCATCTATATAACGGTTTTTATTTATTTTCTTTGCTCGGTTTTCACTTATAGGGTAGTTGCTTGAGGTGTTTTGAAAGATTCAAGAGTCCTTAGTTTTGTTGAGCATTACATAATACATACAGCATGTTTTATACACAGGTCTCCCATTGTTGCAAAATGTGACCGCCATCGGATTCTTTCTTCGTGGGCTCCATTTTGTGGTAATGTTCCTCCTAAGGAATTTCTGATTGACTTTGCAAGTGTTAGGCATCTCACTCCTCAGCAATTTGTGGAGAAGTTGTCTAAGGAGCTTGGTGTACGTGGAGTTGTGACAGGTTTTCTGAAAAAAACTCTATCCGCTTCTTTTATTAATTAGAGTATCTAGTACTCCCTCCGTTCTCTTATGTTCTTCCCGGTTGGAATCGGGGAGAGGATTAAGAAAAATGGAATCTTGGTATGATTTGGTGTAAGAGTAATGATTAAAGTTAGAAGATTCTACTTTTAGAATAAATGAAAGAGAGATAAATGAAGAAAGAAAGAAAGGAGAGATAAATATATTACATAATTTAAGGTGAGTGAATGAATTGAGGAGTGTGAATGAATTAAAAAAAGGTGGGTGGGGAAACCAATGGGAATTATTGGATAGGCGAATGGAATAAAGGTAGGATATGGTAGTAAATTAAATTGTAGAATGATTTTGGAAAAAATGTTTTGCCAAAAAAGGAAAAGATTCACAATGGGAAGAACAAAAAGGAACGTCAATTCGGAAAACAGGAATAACTTTTAGGAAAGAGGAAGTGGGATTCAATCATCTTATATTGCTTTGTCATGGCAGGTGAAAATTACAGGTTTGGATATAAAGCAGCCGGTGACGCATCTCAACTAGTGAAGTTATGTGACGAGTATGGAATTCAGGCTTATATAATAAATTCTGTCATGGACAAAAATCAAGACATGGTTGATTCAACCATATCAGATAAGAAAGAAAGAGGACAAGTCTCATCTACACGTGTACGGTATGCTCTTAGCAAAGGAGACATAAGCTATGTTTCCGAGCTGTTGGGTCGTCAGCATCGCGTCATTTTATCAGCTGAAAAGAAAGAAGAGTTTGTTTGCTCTAAAAACCGTTTTTCTGCTCCAAAATCCTGTTTATTAAACCTACTACCTAAAGACGGCGTTTATGAGAACTGTTCACTTATAGTTGGTGACGGGAACCAGTTGCCGTGCAGGGTGCTTATTGATTCAACCCATATACACCTAGAATTAGATCAAAAGGATTTCTGTGTCCTTGATGCTGTTAACAATCATCATCTTTTGAGCATTGAATTCTGGAGCTGAATAAGTTTTGAGTGACTGGTGTATGGGTGACCAGATATGTGATGCATATTCAGATTTCAGAAGAAACTGATGATGATACAGAGTTGATGAACCAGTACTCAGGGTTAAAAAAAACCTGTTCTTGCATCAGAATAATTTGTTCTGTTCAAAGTTCTGGTGATCTAATGCTATTGAAAACCTGAAAAAGCAAGTACTGGTACGGGTGGTTGTTTTTGTTCTTCGATGATGAACCTTCAATTGGCATCAAACCTGCATCTGTTCGAGGCTGAAGGTTCAAAAGACGAGTAGTTTTTTCCCGTAATGGACAAGAATCTTGTGCTCATTGGTGCAGCTCCTTCTCAACACATACATTGATTCATTATTGTAAGAAAAATGCTGTCAATGTTGTATTTTTAATTTTGCATTAGTTGGTGAACAAATAAACACCCATGTAACTGTATTGCATAGTTAGTCTATAAAGCACTACATATTATTTTTATTTTTTTGGGTGTGAAAAAGGAAAAATAAAATAAAATTATAGATGTTCTTGAAAAATTACTACTGATGGATGTATTCATTAGTATTTCATTGATAAATGAAATTTATTTGCCCATGTATTGTTCAATACTTGTTGCTTTCTTGGATGCTGAAGGTTGGATGTGATATGATGAAAAATATTCTTTGGAATATACTCGTAGCACTGTTATTATTCTTATTATTGGCAAAAGAACTTGTGCGGCTATTTTTAGTTGACAATGGACTAGCCATCAAATATTAGAAGGATCTGCCTACATGCAAAGGGTTGCATAAGAGAGTTGAGAGTATATCTCTAATATGCTCAAGATGCGGTTTAACCAACATAAGTTGCTGGAGTTGGTGGAGAACTCACCTTATGACTTGGAGAGCCGAAGGTCACAAAGTTAAATCTATCAGCTGTAAAATGTTTGGGAGTGGCTCAAGCGTGTAGACCTGTGTAGATGCGTTGACTAACATGATATAGCTTAGGTGTTGGTTCAGTAGTGTTATTCCTACCTACTTAAAAGAATGATAAAGGCGTGTTGACACTGAGCTCCGTGCAATTTGGACACGTCCTTATGCCATAAGGTATGGTAATCTATTGATCTTATTTGTTACTACGAGTTTGGTGATGACCCGGTTTTAGAGAGTTTATCTCCAAATAACTTATATGAGTCATTGTTGAGAGTGACTTATATGAGTCAAGGAGAAAGCGTGTGATAGCTCCTAGGCTCGCATCTAGGTGTGATTAGTGGTCCAATTTTGGAGCATACCAGAATTTCTAAGTTTTGTTTCAGGTTTGTAGAGTCTTATTAAGTGGCATATGTCATTGCTAATTAAACTCCTCAGATTACTTTAAACGGGTTATGAGTGGAGGGTTGATCGTGATCCTCTTGATATCAATGATATAATAGCTATGTTTAAGCAATAACAAAACTCAAGCCTTTTGGCTTTTCAAAAATTAAAAAAACCTACAAAATTCTCCAAGTGGACATAGCAGAATAAGTACATCTTAAAATCTATTCCCTCCGTCTCTAAGATATTGTCGCAAATGATTTTTGTTTACTTTTTAAAGAGTTTTGCTTCAATAAGAGTTGAACAAACTCAAAGTGAGGACCGGTATTCAAATAAAGTACTTTGTATAAGGCAATCAGATAGATACTCACTTATGATATACGGAGTAAATCAAACCACCAATAACGAGTACGATGGAAATGCCTCTTCCCCAACCAACTAAGGGCAAGCACCTACTCCTAACATCCATTTATGATATCATATACAAATAATCTTTTACGAATGGAGAAAGTATACTCAGTTAAATATCCATAACGAGTATGATTTTTGTTTTCATCTCTACCCCGACAAATTACCCCCTTTAAAAGTTTTAATTAGGCTGAAATCCAAATAGGTTTTCACTAAACACACCTCATTTTATTCCATACAACTGTTTTTAAATGGAAGGGTATAAAGCAAATTGAACCAATTAACAGAAGGAATATTCCACCAACTGTCGTCTATCCCCAATTGTTTAGGAGGATTCGTGTAATCGTCGTATTAATAAAGACGTGAAATAAGGATTCTACTCATTCTAGTAAATCTTAGTTCGTCTGAAAAAAAGCCCAAATTAAAAAACAAATCAAATCAAATCAAATCTAATAGAGGCAGGGCTTTACTTCCACGCTAGGAGGCGCCTTTTCCGGCACCACCCACCAAATTCAAACCACAAGCATTCCCAAATTCCTCTTCCTCTTCGTCTTCCTCCTTTTCTCTCTCTTTCATTCTTTAATCAATCGAAGAACAGAGAAAACATTCATACCCTTTTCTCTATTTCAACTTCAGGTCTGTTCCCTTTCCCCATCTCTCCCTTTAAAGCTTTGAATTTTGTTGTCAGTGATTCAATTTTTGTAGAAAAATATTACATTAGGTTTAAATTGGATTAAAACCCATGTCAATTCTTGCTTCAAGTGTGAATTTTGATGTGAAAGTTTGACATATTTTTCATTTCTGTATTAATTGGTGTTGCTGCTACTTGTTCAATGTTCAATGTTCAATGTTCAATTTTGGGGTTTGTTGAATGTTTGAAAGATTTCAACCACGAATGTTCTGGGTTAAAAAGGAAAAAATTGTGATGTGGGTCTAATTGAGTTTGAATTAACCTGTGGTCCTACTTCTCTATTGCACATTTTATATTTGCGCTAATTCATATCGTGTCCATTCATCATCAATATTACCAATGTATCAATTCATGATTAGGTTTGTTTTTCACTAATGAATTCAGCTAAATATTCGAGGATATCATGAGCTGGTCTCGTGTAATTCAGTCTAAACAAATGTTTCTTGTCGAACCGGTTAACTTTGGTCACTATCTTAGTTTTAAGTTCTATTTAGGTTCTATGGATGTTTGTATTGCTTTTTTTCAAAGTTCAATATCAGGCTAGTGTACTGCTTCTTGTTTGACTAGTAGCCGTCAATCCGTCATACAGTCTTTTACAAGAATTTTCCGGATATCATATGAATTTTTTCAAGCTGTGGTTTTTATGATCCTCATACCAATATCTTAACTTCCTACTACTCTTAAATTTTCTCCACCCAAGAGAAAAGGAGAAAAAAGGGGAAGAAAGGTGGAGAAATGGTTGATGGTAGAGGGTTACTATTTATTAATGTCTTTTTCATGGTCTTTTTGTAAATGACTATAGCCAAGTTGGGTGATTACTCACATGTGTACGCGTCATCTTGTTGATTTTGATGTGTATGTGTGTTTGTGTAACATGACTCTTGCTTGTTTGATTACCCTTTTAATAACTGGCTGTGTCTTTTGGATATAGAATATGGTCCTCATGTTTTGTCACCTAATTTTGCTAATAGTTATCATCTATGACTTGGACGGTTGGACCCAACTAGTCAAATGCTATATTCTTTAACCAGTTTTGAATTTTGATTATCATTTTTAATGTACTTGGTGTGGAAATTATGGAAATAAACGTGTTTGTTCTTGTTCATGTGCCAGGAAGCAAGGCCTTTGACCGAGTTACGGAAATCTTCTTTTGTCATTTTGGGTTTGTTTATATAGCAAGGTCGGGCTGTCAACTATTGACAGCCCGATTTTGTTGAACTTGGTCAAAAAGTCCAGGTAATGATCAGTATCTATATATATGTCCTGTTTGATTAGCTTATTGTAGTTGCTTTTCCTTTATTCTCGGAATCAAGATTCCCTTTCCTAGTCATTCATCAGAAATCATATTATTTTCCCTGTTTTGGGCAAATACTTGTATGAAGGTTAATCGGTGATTTGATATACTTTCAACTACTCATTCTGTGTAGGTGATCTCACATTTTCTGGCTCTTATTTCCGCTTTGTGGGTCGTTTTGTTTAGTGATTGGTGTTGATGTTGTTTTTTGAGAGATTTTGAGCTTGTGCACCATGGCTTCCTTCTCCGGAAGCTTTCAACGACCTCTATTCACAGCTGCTGCTGTTGCTGTGGCATCTGTTACAACTGATCTTCCGAACAAGTTAACTAGTTCCAAACAATCTGAACCTTCTGTTGCCTCAGAAACATTAGCTTTACTGTCCTCCCATGACTCAACTCCAAGTTCAGAATTTTCATGGGTGTCTAACATTTCAGTCTCCAAGCTTGCTGGGTTGTCTTTTGTGAGCAGAATTCAGGTGCCAGTGCCTAATATTAACTACCGTTCAATACAAAATCCGAGCTGCGGTTTTTCTGGAAATTCAGTGGCATCATCTCCTGTTTTGATTGATCTTTACCAGTCTGCTGAGTTAGCCAAGAGATCAAACCCCAAAACATATACTTATCCTAGTCCAAGCGTGCCATCTGAGGATTTGTACAGGTGGCATTTACCCGAGCCTAGTGCTGTTGATGTTGGTGGCAAGTCAGATTGTTCTTCTGCAAAATCTAGGACAGTAGTGATTTTGCTGGGATGGTTGGGAGCAAAGCAGAAGCATTTGAGTAAATATGCAGAATGGTACACTTCAAAGGGCTTCCATGTAATTACCTTCACTTTCCCAATGTCGGAGGTTCTCAGCTACCAAGTTGGTGGGAAAGCTGAGAAAGATGTGGAGTTGCTTGTAAACCATCTTTCTGACTGGCTAGAAGAGGAACATGACAAGAACCTTGTTTTCCACACTTTCAGTAACACGGGTTGGTTAACGTAAGTCTCTATCTCTTTTTCTTACTCACCATTGTTATTATTTTCCTTTCAATTTGCTTGTTTTATTTTGCTTATTATATGTTCTTATTTCACCTTAAACAGATATGGAGTTGCTCTAGAAAAGTTTCAGAAACAGGACCCTTCTTTAGTAGGCAGAATCAAAGGTTGTATCGTGGATTCGGCTCCAGTTGCATCCCCAGATCCTCAGGTAATTAAGCCGAAATCCTTTTACTGTTCTCCATATGTCATATTTGTTACTTTCCTTGTATGAAGATGCTTCTTTATGCTTTAAACACAAGTTTGGTCTAAAACGACAGCATTAACTCAACAAGCATTTTGGGAGTTTTCTAATGATGATATATTAATATCACTTCTCTCTAAGCAGGTATGGGCTTCAGGTTTTTCAGCTGCTTTTTTGAAAAAGCAAAGTGTAGCAACGAAGGGGCTGTCAATCTCATATGATTCAGCCAATGAAGGTTCTGTTTCAAGAACCGTTAGTGAGCTAAAACCTGCAGTAACTGAAACAGCTTTACTTGTACTGTTGGAGAAGTTCTTTAAAGTTGTATTAAACCTTCCTCCAGTGAATAGGTAATTTCTAACCTTTTTCTCGCTTCTTTATTGACAATTACAATGCCTTAATAGATGCACTCATTTGTTCAAGGCTTGAAGCTGATCTGAATGCTTATCACTTTGTCAGTCCTCAACATTAGGATGGATATTCAGGAATTAAAACATGAAGTATTTGATAACTTAGGCTCGTTCGGTATCACTGCCAGTTTTTTGTTTTTGGGTTTTGAAAGTCATATGATTTGAATTGAATCATGGACCAAAAAATAGTCATACCTATAGTAATCAGGTTGATTTGAAAACTGACAATAAAAAATTGGAAGCTACTTTTTGAGGTTTTTCATATTTTGGTTTTTAGTTTTGTAAAAAAGCAGAAAACTGGAAACAAAAAATGATACCAAACATGCCCTAATAATACCTTCCTGTGTAATTTCTTAAAAATGTTCAAACTTTTTAGAAAATTACAATGTGTCCATTGATGTATGAGGCTTGATGCCTATATTATATTGTATAATATAGGCATCAAGCCTCATACATCAATGGACATACACTGATGTGTCTGAATGTCTTTCGTAATGGGTTTCTAGATGTAGCTTAGGTCTTTCTTGTTCAGATTGGCTACAATGTTATTGAAGTTTTGATGGAGGCAACATTCTTATCATCTTATATGTTAAAAATATTTACAGGAGACTAACAGACGTTATGGGACTGCTGTCGTCTAGGCAGCCAAGCTGTCCGCAATTATACATATACAGCTCTTCAGACAGGGTCATCCCTGCAAGTTCTGTCGAGTCATTTATAGAGCAGCAACGGAAATCTGGGCACGAGGTTAGAGCGTGCAACTTCATCTCCACACCTCATGTAGATCACTTCCGGAATGAGCCACAATTGTATACTTCTCAGCTTACCAATTTTTTAGAAGATTGTGTACTTAAATGTTGCAAAGGGTCTTTTTGAACATAACGTAACCAAACCCATTGATTTTGTCATACAAACCGTATTCAAGGTTTTACTTACAGGTGATAGATAGGTTAATCCTAATTGTTTGTTCCTAAAGTCTCTTGTAACAACTTTTTATACAGAGTACAATTGTACAATACAGATATATACAGTCAAAAGTTTTAGAATCAACAGTTGATGTTTTCCTGCAGCTAGTGTTTTGGTGCTGTTTATGGTAATATCCCCTGTTTAGTTACAGATCAGAATAATTCTGTAATCAGCCATTACAGGCTATTGAATCCACCCAAAGTTTTGGTCGAAACTTTCTGTTAAAATTGAAATTTCACATCAAGGCAGCAAAGGGACTACTTATTCAAGAACTTTTGGAATTTACGCTTCCTATGACGCACAAATCACTTGTTAACAATATAACAAGTCACCCCTGAATAAAATGTTCGATTTGGCCCATAATGTTTTCGTAACATGTATTTCCCCCTAGCTTATTCCTCCCTACTCTCTTCTCCAATTCCTCTTCTAATCTTTTTCCGAACCTAATGGCTCCTTTCGCCAGCCACCTCACCGAGTCACCGGCGGGTAAGCAGCAGGGTAAGCCGTGTTACGACGTAACTGCCTTTTCAAAGTGAACTGACCTCAATTATGAATTATGATCAGCCTACTGGGAAGTTACAACCACCAATATTTCACATTTGTGGTGTAACAACGTAATGATAAGACGTGACTATTCTTCTTGTTCAATTATTTGATGAAGTATGCCGACAAGTTAGTAATGATACATTGATACCATTCAAAAGGTCTTGCGCGCACAAGGTATACAATAAATTTATTGTACACCAAGATAACTTTTACCCATTTTTCTGTAATTTTAACCTAATTTTGATTAACTTTTATAATAGTACAAAAAAAGTTGATAGAAATAGTTAAATGATTAATTTTATACATTATTAGTAGTTTTGAAGAAATATGCTTAACTGAAATGAAAAAATTTATCACTAAAAAATAGATAACTTTTACCTATATACGCTTAACTTTTAAACATTTTGAGTTAACTTTAACTCCAGTGTACAATATTTATTGTACACCCTTTGTAAATAAGAATTTGTGGATACCATTACAGTGCTCCTCGTTTCCATTAATGTGCTCCTAGTTGTTTGGTCGACCTGCAAGTGGTACTACTTTCTTCATGTGGTCCATTTCTTTTATAGCTATAGAGATGAAATCATGAAATAAGATTCCTAGTTAATTGACAAGTGAATGGGCTGAGGCCCGGGAGAATGGCTACGTTAAATTCCAAAAACTGATTTTGGCACAAATCTATTTAAGCAGTCGTAGAAAAGTATTTTTTGTTTAAAGTTACATAGTACAAGTGTACAACTGTACAAGAGAATGAAATAAAAAATCTTTAGATGGCTAGAAAATCACACTAATGAATGGTAGAATACTAGAATGCATACTTTGCTTGAAAGATTTAAAGCTACTAGAGTTGCTTAATTATTGTTGTCTCTCCAAGTTAGAAAATCGCTTTAACAACAAACAAAGCATGCATTAAAGCCATTTGGGAAAACACAACCATTTTACATGGAAATCTTACGTATTCCGGGATGTATACAGTGGCGGAACTAGAAATTGAAGTTTGGGGGGGCCAAAGGTTAACGTACGATCGAATATATTATTTTTGTCTACAAAATAATACGAATGATAAATTTTATTGCACATAATATTTCAAAGGTTGAAGTAATATTCCTTTGATTTTCTTAAATTTTATTCAAAGCAGTAGAATATAAATTACGGATATGAATATTTTTACTGATAAGAGAATAGAGATAGAAATTAACAGATTTATAAAATATCATAGAGTTCTACAATATAGAGAAACACAAAAATTGTTCTAAATACTTTAAACATATTATACATTTAAGTATAACATATTTGTGAATTTTAGATAAGAGGTATTGAATTTATGAACTTTTACCCAATAAATTTAACCAAGATGTACGTATATTTTCCAAAAAAGCTGTAATACGGTTGTATAAGTAAGGTAATAGCACACTATTATATAACCCCTCAAATATTAAAAGTACAAGTGAAAAAGAATAAAAAAAAATGAAAAGAAAAGGCCGCTAGCAAGCTTCGAACCCAGGAGATTTGGAAAAGTTCCATCACATTCAAACCAGCTACGCTACTTATAACATGTAGCCTATTACTGCAAATTTTTTATTTATCGAATCATAGGGGGGGCCATGGCCCCCGCCAGCCCCCCATTGATTCCGCCCCTGGATGTATATTTACACGCTACTTGTTTTCTAGGTCGATTTAGCGACTATCGAGGCATATGTACGTGTATCTAAAAACATTAAAAAAAATTTAATTAGAAGGTGAAGTTAGGTGAGATCGTATAGTGTTCTTATTTTTAGGTACACCCTAATATATAATAGACATGTTAATTTTAAGTGGTTAATATATTCCACAACTTCACGATGCTTTACTATCCCTTTTTAAGATTTGTACGTAGTACTAGTGCCTGTTTACCCTAACCACAAATGAAATTCGTCAATATTTTGTTTTTCATAGCATGTTCTTTTGGATACAAACTAAAAAGTGGAAAAAACAACCTAAATACTCTCGTATGTTATTTTATGATATAAGTTAACTCCCATATAATTAGTTCCGTAAGTCTTGAAAAAATGATGCACTAATCATAATAATTTATACGTATAACAAAATTCTAACTATAGTACCACAGACAAAAAAACTATGTTTTGAGCAGAAGAATGTGACACAATCGAAAACGAATAACATGTTTTGTATATCATCGTATATTTTCTAAGAAAAATGGTTATTACGAGCGATCATACGATTCAATACTCCATAATTCGATATAATATAAGTCTAGTTTTCGATTTTCACTCTCAATGAGGATAAAAAAAAAAAACATATTTCCCATCAAATAAAAAAAAAAAGAAAAAAACCGAGTACTTTCGTACTTCGTACTTTGGTAGGAGAGTAGGGGAATACAAACTGATTAACGAAGTGATCAGTAATTAACACGAGTTACACGAGTTTAGTTAGAGTTGGACTTTCAGAGTTCTACTCCCTATTTTATAATGTTGTCGAGCTGTCGTCTTCCTCATCATCCTCAACCTATATCAACAAGACAACAACCATCAATTCCAATTGGGATCAATCAAATTAGGGTTTTGGAAATCAAATCAGGGCTTCTCTTCAATCCCTGATTTTCTCGCTCTCCTCCTCCACCACCAATCAGATCATCAATGGCGATGTCAGAGGAGAGAGAAAATCGCCACACCCACAAACAATCCACAGTGTGCATAAACGAAACCCTAAGAGACGACGAGCTGAGATCAATACTGGCAAAGATAGAGTGCGACAAAGACAAAGAAGTGTTCGGCTTAGTGTGCAAGAGGTGGCTCCACCTTCAGAGCGCCGACCGGAGGAAGCTCTGCGGTCGCGCTGGGCCCCACATGCTCCGCCGCTTGGCTTGTCGTTTCTCACAACTCCATGAGCTTGATCTCTCGCAGTCTCTCTCCCGTTCTTTCGGTGTCACTGATTCTGATCTCTCTGTTATTGCTACTGGTTTTCCTTGTTTGCGCATTCTCCTTTTATGCAACTGTAAAGGTACCTCCCTTTTTTGTATATTCTCTCTCCATTATTTTTGTATATTCTCCGTTATTGTGAAAGATTGGAAATTTATCCGTGTTTGGTTCAGCTGTATCTGGGATTATGTTAAAGATTCAACTTGCTGTAATTTCTGTGCAAATTTGACAGATTTTTGAAAAATTTCGCCTTTTCAGTGGTGATCATCTGTTTGGAATTTGAACGGTGGGGTAAAAGATGGAAAAGGGGTTTCTTGAGGAAATTTAATCTTTTTAGAATCTTAGTTGATTTGAAGGAAGTTTTTATAGGTGCTAATTGGTATTGACTTATTGAGATCAATGGCGCTTTGTGAAGTATTTTTCAGTTTAAACTGATAGCAATTCCTAGTTTTGTTTATGAGTGCTTTGGTTTTTCTCATTGAGGTTGGAATTAAATTGGAATTGTGTTAATTGGTTTACAATGGGAGATTTCTAAGGTCAAACTTGCACAGATAACATCTCTACCGTTTTAGCTCAATTATCTACTGGTTTTGGTTGAAACATTGGAAGATTTGTGCTTTGAAGTTATGTAGAAAGAACAAAATGAGAGAAGTGATGAGCAAAAGTGAGCAAGATCAGGTTTCTGTGCTGTAGAAACTTGAAAGATCCAAGCTTTTGTTATTATTTGAATTCTCATTGTCTCTTAGATTTGCTGTCTGTGGTTTAGAACACATGCGGCACAAATCCGTAAAAACAAATTTATCATTCATCAAAACTTGAAAGCTAATGACTTTATTCGTTGTAATTTTATGTATTCTCTCCGGTTGAAAGAAGTTTCAAAATTTAGAGCTCGTTCCGTATGGGTGCCAGGTTTTGGTTTTGCAAGTCATGTGATTTAGATTGAATAATGTACTAAAAAATAGCCATACCTATAGTATTCATGTTGATTTTCAACAACTGGAAACTACCTTTTGTGGGTTTAGTTTTGTAAAAAACAGAAAAATGGAAACAGAAAAACAACACCGAACTAACCCTTATCTTTCGGTTTGATTTAACTTCCATTATGGGTTGCCTGTAGACCATTGACAGGAATATACGGAATAGACTACAGAATATATACATTGTCACCCATAATTCTTACTGCAAGTTTGCTACATGATTTACAGGTATTACAGATACAGGACTAGCGGCCATAGGAAGTAATCTTCATTCATTGCAATCTCTGGATGTATCGCATTGCAGAAAAGTGACAGACAAGGGATTATCTGCTGTAACCCTCGGCTGTAACGACCTAAGATCCTTGCACCTTACTGGTTGCAGATTTGTTACTGACGGTACACTCAAATCTCTCTCCGAAAACTGTCATAAATTAGAAGAGTTAGTACTACAAGGGTGCACAACCATAACCGACTCCGGACTTGCTATACTTGTAACTGGATGTAGACAGCTCAAGCATTTAGATCTGAACAAGTGCACCCATGTTGGAGATGCTGGCATCTCTACCGTCTCGGAAGCCTGTGCTGGTTCCCTTAGGACGCTCAAGATACGGGATTGCTACAAAGTTGGAGATGATGCGATATCCATTTTGGCTAAGGTTTGCAAGAATATAGAGACTCTGATTATTGGTGGTTGCAGGGACATAACTGACGAGTCAATAAAATTATTAGCTTTTTATTGTCATTACAGTCTTAAGAATTTGCGGATGGATTGGTGTTTAAGCATCACTGATTCTTCGGTGTGTAGCATTTTGACGAATTGCAGAAATTTAGAGGCGCTTGATGTTGGGTGTTGTGAAGAGGTGAGCGATGGTGCTTTTGGTGGATTAGGTAGAGGGGATGATTATGCAGTGAATCTGAAGGTGTTGAAGGTCAATAATTGTCCAAAGATCACGGTATCTGGAATAGCTGTAATACTAGATTCCTGCAAACTTATGGAATACCTTGATGTTCGTTCATGCCCGCATATTACAAAGGCTGATCTTGATGAGGCTGGACTTCAGTTTTCTGAAACCTGTAAGGTGAACTTTAATGGAAGCTTAACAGAACCAAACGTGTTTCTTTGAGCATGACGTAGAGAGCGTGTTCCTGTTGGATGTTGGGATGTTCTAGCTCGTGAATTATAAGGTAAGGGTTATTCCATCCTTTTCCCTTGCGAATCTTGTTTCTATTATTATTATTTATTCAACTGCAGAATTCTGTGTATAGTTTGTTGTGGAAAATGTACATTAGCTTAGGAAGCATTGTTTGTTGGACATTATGGCAATAATATTATGACAATGTGATTTAATCATGTAAATTAGGTTTGGACCTTGTAAAAGTTATACAATAGAGTATCACTTTTCTGCCTCTGCTGCCATTTCTTTGGGCATTGAATTGTCAATTCATGGTTTAGTATTCAGTTGAATCTCCGCTTGAGAAACAATTTCCAGTGAAAATGTTTTTCATTCAACCAAACGAAGCCTTAGTCGTTAGTGTATGGCCATCTAGGTTGCAAGGGAGTGCTTAAACACCTCACTGAAAACCTTTGTTTTAAGTGTTTGTTTATTATAATTTCCATTGTCAGTATCTTATAGCAAAATTAATCATACTCTGCTATCCCGAATCAACTTTTACTGTGAAAATGACTTGACTCGAGTCGACCTGAAAGTGAAATTGACTTGACTCCACGCATAATCTGGAGTCGAATAACACATCTTGATCAGATTATGACATGAATTGTACTATCATGCGATTCGGAGTATGACATGTTCTTTTGGGTTGAACTGAATGATTCAGAGTATGACCCTGTTCTTTTGAGTTGAACTAGAATGTTACTGAACTCATAACTCATGTTCCAGTGTCATATGGTGTGAAAACAGCAGTAATTTAAATATAATGGTATGAAATGAAGACTACAGGACATTAAGCTGCTTATTCCTTTGTACAAAGGAACTAAAGATGGCAAAAACTAAGGATTGTAAGTAGACAACAAAAAAAACTCAAAACTGACAGCCCTGTAACTTGGAATATTTTAGAGTACAACCCTTGGACCCATTGGCGGGATTATGTCAGGTATCGGTGTTGACGGTGGTGGGAATATCTCCGGTGCGTTAGGAGGAACAACATCAGGCGGCTGACGCGGTGGGACCTCAGGTGGTGGGAATATATCAGGTCCAGGAGGCGACGGAATAGGCTGGTGTGGAATTTCTGGTCCTGGCGGATTCGGTGTGGGGTCAGGTGGCGGTATAGGCGGTTTAATCTCCGGTTCAGGCGGGATGATGTTGAACTCGTCGGGTTCTTTTGGAATCGGGGGCATCTCCGGCGGCGTGGCCGGGTCAATCTCGGGGTTCCGCCTCGAAGGGAACTCCGGCGGGGTGGTGGACATGGACATGGACGAGGAAGATAGAGGGGTTGAGATTATTGTAAGGTGGTTGTAAGGAGTTTTGGTTAGTTTGGCGGGGGTATAGAGTGGTATTGTTTTCTTCAAAAGATTGATTAAAGGTGATGATGAAGAAATGCAATTGTTCATATTTTCTGGTTTTTTTGTTGGTCTGTTTGGAAAAACCTAGAGCAGGATTTCTGTTGAAACAAAACTAGGAATTATGTTGCTTGGGAATTATGACACCTGGTTGCATACGTGTTATGTGGTACACGTGGACTTCAACGGTCAAGACAAGTGTACCCTTATTTCATTGGGGTTTTTAAATAGAAGTTGTCAAAATCTGAAACCGGACATGAAAAAAGCGGGTTATTGTCAAGGGTTCATAGTACTTTTAATTAAACGAATCAATATTGTAACACACATTTAATAAACAGGTTGGGTAGGTGTTGAGATTCCTAACACGAAACCGACGCAGCCCAACCCGCTTAAGAAAACAACGAATAATTTACTCCGTAATTTTATTTGGGGATAAACCTATACAAAGGGGTTAACTTTATTGAGAAATACGACAACACGATACGGACCGGACATGAAAAAATTTGGTTGGTGTTCAGACTAACACAATTAATTAGACAAGTTACACGACATTGCATGTTTATTTAAATGAATCAGGTTAATGTTAAGATTCTCTAACCTGTTTATATTTAACACGAAAAAATAGCATTTTTGCAGGCTCTTCTTTTATTTTTTAACTAGTTTTTTTTGACCCGGGCGATACCCTGGGTTACTACATTAATAACTTCACATTTAGTTAGATTTTTTTTGTAATAATAACATGAAACATGTCATGTCCTAGTGGTATAAGCTTTATTGTTTAAATTCAAGGTTGGGGGTTTCAAACCTTATACAAACCATGTTTAACATTTTTTTTTTTATGTATATGAAAATTACATTGAGTGAATGACTCATAAACAGAGCGCCACGTATCACGCATGCTTTCTTACAAACGCTTTTTAATACTTCATCTGTTCCGGAAATATCGCACCATTTGTTTTTAACACTATTCACACTACGACTTTGGCTATTTTTTGTGATTCGTACGTAAGGAGATTTTAATTATGTGTGGTCATGTTAGATTCGTATCGATATATATTTTCTAAATATTAATTTTTTATAATTTTTACGTACACACGATGTGAGAGATTAAGAGTCAAAGTAAGTTTAGAGGAGTAAAAGTCAACCATGGTGCGATATTTCCGAAACGGAGGAAGTATATAGTATAGATAGGAACTTCATTGGCCTTATGTCATTGGGCCAACCCTATACAGGCTACCATACGTTACCTTTGCATGTCCAACTTGCCTTAAAATATTACAAGCCAACTTTGATTTTTGGAAATCTTTCCATCTAATTTAGAGAGTTGGTTATAGGTATTGCTAGTAACCATATACGGAGTATATATTGTGTAAACCTATGCACTCTTGACATTACCGGTCATACACTTAATCTTTCAAAACATCTGTCATACAATACTGTATAAAATGAAGCAACATATATGTTCAGAATGGAAGCGAGAACACTAGCCTGATTATTTTCTGTTCTTCTGCTTCTCATAGTTGTTTCTGGCCATTTATAGCGGAAATTAAATGTGACTACAAAGACTGTTGTTCAATTAATAGAATCAGTCATGTTTTTTTTTTTTTTTTCAAATAATAGAATCATATATGCACATTAAACTAGCATAAAAGAACGAACCACTCCAAATTACATAACCAGAAACCCAAACAAAAGGTTAAACCATATGTTCAAAATGGTGCAACAAAAATGTATAGCTAGCTATATACTTCAAATTTGGGGCTATAGGTTGCTGCAAACGGATGACAGCAATTTCCCTAAGCAACTCAGCATTCCATTATTCTCAGCCTCAGATTCATCTTCATCTCCCATGAACTCAAAGAAAGATAGTGACGGAAAACTTTGCTCAATCAATATCTCATGTGTGGGAATGGGATCATGTTCATCATCACACACTGCCAAACCCACCTCATCATCATCATCATATTCAACATCAGAAGGGTTCTCAGAAAATAAGTTCCCAAGATTATAATCTAATAATTCCTCAGACATCATCAACTTCTGATTAAGCTGCAGTAATCTATCCACCTGAGCACGCGTGACTTGACTCATACTTAACTCGACTTGACTCATACTCGACTCAACTTGACTCACAACTGCAAGAAACGGGTGATTTAAAAGCTCAATTGCAGACGATCTAGCAGATGCAGGAGCAAGACACATATCAAGAAACTCCTTAATCTGTGGATCTGTCACTTTGTTTAGTACGTTTTGCTTTACACTACCCTTAATCTTTGCGTAAAACTCATCCTTGTTTTTGCATTCTATGTAAGGGATTACTCGAGTAACCATCAATATTACGCACATCCCAAAAGAATGTATATCAACCATCTCATTATAATTTCCTCTGTAAATTTCTGGTGCCATGAACAGTTTTGTACCATAACGACCCTGTAAACTACTCCCTGTTTCAATCAACTTTGCGAAACCAAAATCACCAAGTTTAACCGTACCAGAATCTCCATCAACAAAGATGTTCATTAACTTAACATCACGATGAGCAATGGGTGGATCATGAGTGTGAAGATAATTCAACCCGTTTAGAATCTGTCTACACCAATTCTTGGTTGATGTGTGATTTACAGGAACATGTTTTACGATGTAGTGATTCAAAGTCTCTGAAGAAAAAGGTTCAGTAATTAAGTGAATTTTACTGTTTGAATAATCAATCCAAAAATGATAGCATTTCACTATGTTTTTATGATCTAACAACTTCATCATATTAGCTTCTGCAATCATATGATAAAGATTTGAAGCAGAGTTTAATATTTTGTCTTTTAAAACTACCACACTCCAAGCAATTTCTATACCATTTACCTCATCAAATCCTTTGTAAACTCTTTTCTGAAGCCCTTTTCCTAACATCTCGTTGTACCTTACGTATTGCCTTGTCGGGTCTCTCTCTGCAACCTGTAAAACACTACTCGAAGACATTACTTAGCAACACCAAGAACCCAGAAATTTAGAAAAGATTTGAATTGGATGGGATGATTTCTTTGATTTTCTACTCGAGTTTTAATTGCTAGCTAGAAAGAATGTTTTCTTGAATGTGGTAGAAATATATGAAAGGGTTAATTTGAAGAATAAATGGAACTGAATGATTTGTGGATTGATTGATATTTATAAGTGATAGCCAAACTGATGATTAATCTGTTCTGGTATTAACGGGGTAATTAGGTTAAGTCGTTAATCAAGAAACAGAAAGTACCCTTTCTTGAATTTTTATTTAAAAGAAAATAATAATAAGAGGATTAATCTGTTATGGACTTATGGTGTTAATTAAGTGACACCGTTACAAGTTTACAACAGATAAGTTTAGTTATATGTATGTAAATCGCACTAGGATGAGTAAGTTGTCTATCTAAAATTTTGCTCCTAATAACTAAATATTTGTTATTCAAGTTTTTTTTTCTTCTTATGACTTATAATATACAAGTCATAAATCTTAAGTTCTTAACCATTACGACTAAACATCATTTATGCTAACTAGTTATAAGTTTAATAAATAGGTTATAGATTTATCATTGTAAGTTATTATATTTGTCAATAACCTAGAGATGATTCGACCTAATTAAATACTAACCGCCCAAAATTATTAATTTTGGATAGGCAACAACATTGTATAATTTTTGAAACATGTATAGTCCATCTAAACCATATACTTCATGGCTTATATACCCGGGTGTACAATGAAAACTATACACTCGGGCGCATAAACCTAGGATTGACTTTTCCAAACTTAAGGCTCCGTTTGGTAAGGCGTAAAACGTTTTCATTGTAAAACGATTTTCCATGAAAAACAGTTTTCAAAGGAAAGCACAATTCCAAACTAGTTTTCCTTTGTTTGGTAACTTAAAGGAAAATTGGAGAAGATGGTGAAGATTGAGGGGAAGAAAGGAGAGGAAGGTAAAGAGGAAAGAAGGAAAAGTACGTGGTTTCCCTCCCTTTCAAATGGAAAAGGGTTTTCCATCTTTGAGAGAGTAATGGAAATTTGTTTTCCATCCCTTACTCAACCAAACAACGTAAAATGATAATAAAGAGAAAAATCATTTTCCATGAAAACGTTTTACGCCCTACCAAACAGAGTCTAATTGTAGGCGAGTGCGAGTGATTTTGATTACCGTAGCTCAAATGCACTTAGCAATTGCGTTAGTTGGTTAAACCCTCGAGTAGTTGTAATCAAGTGAATGAGGAAATTCACTTAATAAGCAAAAGCAGAAGTTTGGCTCTAAATAATTATACCATTTTGCACTTCATTCATGGCTTAATATCTAATTGTGTACTTAACCAAAATTTCCCATTTGTGAAGTACGTTATTTGAAATTTGAGGCCCCTAAAATATGGATAATTTTCCAATAGCTACAATTAAATGGTAGACATTGCAATAGATTAAATCTCAACCCTATAATATATAAGAATAATGTTATCCATCCATTTCTTGGATTTTAAACATATTAGATGGCAGCTGTTATTAACAAAAATATAAATTATAAATTATAAATAAAATTTCCTCCAATTTAAATTTTTTAATCCCACGACCTATGCAATCCATCTTTCCGTTTTCTCTCCTCTAAACTCATTTTCTTATATCCGTTGTTAAACATTTACTCCGTAATTTGAAAAAATGTGATAGTCCATTAATTAGTCCGTTTAAGGAAGACAAACAGAAGATCGTGAATGAAGAGTGTGGTAATTTTAATTTAATATTTAATTGCAATTTTTATCATTTAACTGATCAAATTCTCTTTTAATGAATGGTTGAGATTAGTTAATTATAATAAAGAACTGAGATTTAAATAGTTATAGTGACTACCACTACGTGTAGCCACTCAAAAGTCTTCCCTAAAATTTAGGGATTTGCCCTGTCGCTCACCCCGTGCATGTCCGTAACTGCCTATGAACATATGTCGGTAGTCACTTGAGATTCCGGCACAGTAGAATCGTTGATCATTTGGTCGACAAGATGGTAAATAGGTGAGTGTATCGAATAGCTAGCTTATGGACGAATTAGCTGATATTTACGTCGAAAAGATAAACATCATGCATTTTGTAGCTTTTTGGTCAATAGACCAAATATGTTAGTGTTGTTGTCCCTTCTCCCGTGTCCCCTGATAGGTTGAGGGGGTATAAAAACAACGTAAACATTGAACGATTAAGATTAGATTAATTGGTGGTAATCGCAATCAGGCAACTTGTGATTAACAGCTTATTTGCATTTGGGTTATGTCCTTTTCAATTCCCCTCTTTTATTTATTTCTTTCCCTTTTTATCTTAACACATACACTTTCACTTAATTTTTCATAGCTTAATCGCATTATAAACAAGTATTTTCTCCTCTTTAATTCGTTCCTTTTTGCTTTTCTCATTAATTGTCAAGGAAAAAGAGGAGGAGAATGAAAAGGAGAAGTCTAAATATGCTTTTTTATAAAGAAATTTGTTTGTGACAAATGAAACATACTCCCTCTGTCCCGGAATACTCGACCCGGTTTGACCGGCACAGAGTTTAAGGGACTTGAATTGACTTATTTAATTTAGTAGGTAATAGTTGATAGTGGGGTATTATTTTAATGTAGTTAGTGGGAGATGGGTTAAGAGGTGGGGTTGGGGGAGAGTAGGGGTTGAATTTTTAATTATTTTTTGTATGGAGTAGGGGGTAGGTGGGTTAATAGGGGTGGAGTGAGAAATAATATAATATTGTTAGAATATTTCCATTTTTAGAAACAGATCAAGTATTAAGGGACGGCCCGATAAGGAAAACAGGTCAAGTATTCCGGGACGGAGGGAGTATTAGTTGTACAATGTTGTTGTAGTACTACTGTTTGGAACGAAACAAGCTAAGGGGGGAAGATAAGGACACAACTTTAAACTCACCAATGAACGTCATTGTTAGTGTATCGCAGTGATTGATGGTTGTCCAATATCCAGCATTCCAGCCAGCTCAATTGGACATGAACATCCATGCATCCTAATTAAAGCTAAAGGTTAACCCTTCATTTGATCAAGTGAAGCTAGGAAGATGAAGGAAGAAACATCTTTGAGACACCTTGATGTAGATCGATGCACTTACTTGAATGTAATTAGGTAGATTTTGTACTATTAATTGGTGGACAGGTGAGCTGGTCATTTGCGGGCTTGGATGGGTAAAGGGTCGGGCCTAATCTTACTTTTTTGTCCAATTGGCCTAGAATATATGGATATGTGGATGGTTATCGTGGATCCACTACAAGAAATTGTACTATTAACGACGGGAAATCCTGTCGCGAAAGGCCAATAATCGTTGATTAACGACGGGATTTCCTGTCACGAACCCGTCATAAAAGGGGGTCGTCGTTAATAGAAATCCCGTCGTAAATCCGTCGTAAACCCGTCGTAAAAGACATTTGCGACGGTTATTCCCGTCATTGTTTGGTTGTTAGCCCCGTCGCAAAAGGCTTTTACGACGGGATTTTTGAACCGTCGTAATTAGGTTGTCGTTAAAGATACAAATTCTTGTAGTGATCCTGGATGCGCTTGAAGACTAATTAAGGAGGGTCATAGAGAAGCAAGGTACGGTACGTGTGCAAAGGCACAAATGCGGCAAAGGATCATACACCGTAGTACAAGGACGCTTTGGGTAAAGTTAGGTATGTCTCATATGAGACCGTCATATGTCTGGTGTCAATATTAAAAACGTAACTACTCCGTATTTGATTAGAAAGAAAATATTTGATTGAACGGTAATTAATATATGGTAAACAATTTGTCTTATACATAAAAACTGTCTTATATAAGATTTGTTAAAAGAATGCACCTCCATAAATAAATGAACTACTCCGTAATTGATAAAAGATTTCAAATAACCCTTGCAATTGACTTGGGCTTTATTTGGTTCAATATTAGTAAAGGAAGGAAAGAGAAGGGAAGAGAAAGGAAATGAAATAAAATATATTCGCTCATGTTTGGTATAATGAAAGTAAATGATAGGAATCCCATGTTTGGTACGACATTAGCAAAGGAAGGGGAAAGAAGTAAAGGGAAAATGTGGGTTTAGGATTTAATATTTTGTTTGATAGATTTTAATTTTTTTTTCCTTCCAAATTCCTCCAATTTTGGAAGAAAAGGAAAGTAAAACTTTTATAAAGGGAGATTTCCTTCCACTTCCCATATAATTTTTTTGTACCAAATACATGAAACGTTATTTTTCCTTTCCTTTCTTTTCTTTTCCTCCCAACCAAATAAAGCCTTAATTTAACAAAGGACGGAAATTATAATTCCACCAGCGCTAAGGACAAGGTGTCGAGCTTCAAATGTCGAGAAAGAAGAACCGTCTTTTGCAGTAGTGTATATACTTCCTCTGTTCTTTTTTAAATGACACAATTATTTAGGCACGCTAGCCAATGCACAATTTCAAACATTAATATCTTTAATTATGGATAACAAAAATTATAAAAAGTTGATATTTAAAAAATATTTATTGAGACGATTCTAATAAAACCTCACACGACAATATTTTTTCTTAAGTATAAATCACAAAAGGAAGTCAAAGGAGTTTGTGTGAATAGTGTCGAAAATCCAATTGTGTCATGTAAATAAGAACGGAGAAAGTATAATCTGATCCTTACAATGTTAGAATTGTACGTATAGAAGGGTCGAATAAAGATTTAAAGCAAATAAATAATTGTAGGCTCAATATATATAGATAGTTTTATTTCGAATACTTTTTACAAATCTTAAATAGCAAGAATTCTATATCAATTCAATTACTACAAAGAATACAATACTATAATAAAGGATAAACTATAATACAATCTCATCTTCTACCTTAACCTATAAGGGATCGAAAACTACTATTTCTCTTACCGTCCTATTATCCTATATAGAAGAACTTACATAACTAGCCATACTATATTTACATAAGAACTCGATCAATTGATCTACTTGAATTATACGTAGTACTAATTAACTAGCTTGAAGTCAACAAGTTAAGTTTTGGTAGACTGCAAACTTGTTGAAGGCATTTGAATGTTTTATTGTACGATCGGAATCCCGTAAACCAAAACTCAAACTCGTCTGTTGTCACAATTTCTAGATACTTCTGTGATGGTTTTTTCATGCTCTCGTTTTGGTTCGATCTTTCTATCTTCCTTATTGGGATCACTATCTGCACGTACAAGAAAATTTCACGTTAATTACAAACTAATAAATAAATTGTTTTGACATAATAATTATATTAATTAAGTACGTATACTATAACTTTATGCATGTACATTATTAGTACATGCATGTATACGTACGTGTTTATAATAATCTTATTAATTAGGAGACAAATAAATTAATTAAAGTTTATTAATTTTACCTTGTAATGGAACCTAAGAGGTTCTCCGGCAGTAGCGGAGGAGATTTTCGCGATAGGCTTGTCGCTGCAGAAGGCGAGTTTCTCGGTGGAGATGAAGAGGCGGCCGGGTATGGGACCTGCCGTGGTGTACAAGCAACAATGAGAAGCCCTCAACAACTTCTCTCCTTCACGTACACTAAATATTCCTTTGAATATTTTATCAACCCCTCCAACGAAACTCAGTTTTCCTTTTACTGCAAAATATTTATATAAACCAAAATTTAATTAATCCCATATATCGCGTACTTTTTAAATATAATTATATTGCTAATTCAAATTACAATACTAACATAACCATTTATAAACTAATATTCGTACATATAGTGTTATACCATTATTATAAATAATACGTACCTAATTTGTTCATCATGGTAAAAACTGATTCCACTTTACGTTGTTTTGAAATGATCAAAGATCCATCCACTTTGCTTGGAGAAAGTCCAGGCAATAGTTTAACGGTGGATGTTTTTCTAGTTTGATCATAACTTAATCTTAACAAGCCATTCCGAAGAAGATGATCTCCAATCATACTCTTAATACTCCTCGATTTAAACGCCTCGGAAACATTCATTTTTGCTTAAGGAGATGAAAATGGTGGTTGATTATATTATAATTAGAGAAGATTACTAATTGTGTGTTTGGTGGTTGGTGGTGGTTTAAGAGTTTGTTGGGGAGAGATATATATAGACGGTAAAGATATATATTGTAGAGGCTTTGAGAATTTGAAGGAAATGAGTCATGCATGGCTCATCAAAAGTAGAATTTAGGGCCACCATAATAGATTTCTTGTTGAGTAAGTTGATGAATCCATGCATATTTTTATTAGCTTTTCAAAAGTGATGACGAGCAAATCTAATCATCTAATCCGATCCCATTCTTTTTTAGAATAAAATAATGGATCCAAAATCAAAAAACAATGTTTGATTGATAATCATGATAGGACCGATCAAACGTGAGCCTAAATACATCAGAAAAGAGATTGACCATATATAATTTCGTCGGAAGTTCATGTTAAAATTAATTGTGTACGTTGCAATTAATTGTGAATTTTATTAGTCATTCTCCATGTATGTTTCTTTAACACGTGATAAGTAGTTTCAGCTCACATGTTAGTTATTGTTTACAGTTTATGTTTTTTTTTTAAAAAGAAAACAAATTCCAAGTATATTTTAGTCAAGGGAGTTAACAAATAGTCTTGAGATGGGTCAATGGTGGGGTCATTGCAAGGTTTGTGGAAGCATTATTGATGGTTAAGCATAAGAAGCTTTTGAGTTGGCAAACAAACTTTGTGATGGTGCATAACTTTTCAACACTATACACCGGCAAGTGGTTTGCTAGCTTAGAGGTCGGCCGTCCTTAATTAACTCCTTAGTCCTTACTCTTTACTGCGTGCATGCATTAACCTTATCTACTTATGCCTAGCTAGGTGTACGTAGCCACGTCAGTATAAATTCAATAATACTAAGTATAACCTTTTGATTTTTTTTTTTTTAATAACAAAATAGAAACTAGGTTAGCTCTTAACACTAGGATTAATCTAATTCATCCTTTCAGATGATAGAGAAGAACAAATCGTTAAAAGAGTTAAACCAATAGAGTATAGTAGCATGATTTTGACCGTAATTAGCATGAAATCTGCTACCTAATTTACCCCCGAAAGCAGTGGTGAAAAGATACCGACTCGAACTTCGGATTATATATCCTTCAATTCTCCACATCGACACACTACTAGAATTTGAGTCATTAATGACAACCCAATAATAACGGGCCAAAAATTCCTCCACAAATGTCTTTTGTGACGGGGCTAACAACTAAATAAAGACAGGAAGAACAGTCGCAAATGTCTTTTGCGACAAGATAATTAACGACAACTTTTTCATCAATAACTTTGCAACAGGAAATCCCGTCACTATTGGCATTTAGCGACGAAATTTCTCGTCGTTATTGGTACAATTCCTTGTAATGGCAATAACCTATATATTCGATTGCGATCTTGTTTTATTCTTCTCGATACAAAACATATTATAATAAAAAGATCAAATATAGCAGTAAAGTATTATTGGACTTCAATTGTATTTAAAATTTTAATATTCGTTGAAGCATCAAAAGATTCATGAACGTGGTATTTGAAAAGTATAACTTAGCTAAAATTGTCATGACACATGCAAATGCACCTTATGCACGTATTTGTGTCGATTATCACGATGTGGACAACCAACTTCTTTACTTATAGCATTTCGTTTCCCTCAACAGTTTATTCAACAACTATATGCATGCATGCATGCATATCTCAGGCCTCCTTATAGTCATTCTTTGTTCCATATTACTACAACTGACTTGTATCATTTCACACCTCTCATCACACAACTTTCATTAATATTGATACTTATAAGATTTATAAAGGTTGATAATTTGAAAGTACATATATCACTACAAGAATTTGTATTTTTAACGACAACCTAATTAGGACGGGTTAAAAATCCCGTCGCAAAAGCCTTTTGCGACGGGCTAACAACCAAATAAAGACGGGAACAACCGTCACAAATGTCTTTTACGGCGGGTTAACGACGGGATTTTCCATTAACGACGGCCCCTTTTTATGACGGGTTCGCGACAGGAAATCCCGTCATTAATCAACGATTATTGGCCTTTAACGATGGAATTTCCCGTCGTTAACGGTACAAATTTTTGTAGTGTATGATATATCGAACTAATTCTAACAAGATCTAATTTGTTGCATGATTATGATTTTCCTTACATATTACGTAGTAGTTGATAAATGATCAAAGAAGGAGTGCAAGTGGTGTAAAATTAACTCTGCTACTATACGGGATGGAAGAAATAAATAGTTAAGAACCTATATATAATTCATATTTTTTTTGGAAGGTCACGTCTTGAAAATTCTTTTTCTTCCTCCTCAACTGCTATAAGGACCCTTTTCTAGATAATATCTCATCCAAATTCATTTGGTCGAAAGGTCTTCCTTATGGTTTTTAAAATCGAATTGTGACTTAAATTACATTATTCAAGTATAACATGCATGTATCAACGACAACAATTTGATATCTTTTTTTCTTCATAATAATCCTAATAAATTAAATATGCCACAAAAATTAGTGTGGACCAGATCCACTTAAGAATTGGTGTAATATTTATACAAATAGTAACTGGAGGAGTATTTGGTAAGAACTGTACCGTTAATTGTTATTCTCCTTATTATCTCCTAAGATCAAACTGTGGCCTTTTTGTCGTAAAGATAGTCACGTATTATTGTACTAAAGGCTAGCCGGAATATGATTTTGCCGTTTAGGCGGGCTTCTATCACAAGTAATTTACCAACTAAGTTAGTTGACCCCCTCAAGTATTCATCACATATCACAAATTTCAAAAAAAAAATAAAAAAAATTATTTGCCAAGTTTTATTTGAAAAAGAAAAAAAATACGAAGTATATATTTTAGATTGATGTATTTTGGCCGGTGACCTAATACATGAGAAATTATTTTTTAATAGTCTCACGAGACCTCGTCTTTGAGGGGGAGAAAAAAAAATTATCAAAGGTTTTTGAGCCCAACTAAAGGCTCAATAATTGTAATGCTTTAGTAACGTTGACAAACTAATTAAAATGTCGGAAGATGTTGTACTAAGGTTGTTATCGATCTAAAATTGGAATAATTGATATATTTTCTCATATAAGATGATTAATCTTTTTTACTTTTTCGGGTGAGAAGATGATTATTCCTTGATATAAGCAATGTTCATATTTCCACTTGATTTAAGTATATTTGCTGAGAGAGAATAACCCATGATTTTTTTTAGTTGCAAAGAGAGGGGGTGGCCCATGAGCCGATCCGAGCCGAACATTAATAAAACTCAGCTCATTTAACTATTTGTATATTAGTCTCAAGTTCGGTTCAAACTTCAATTTTGAGCTCAAGCTAGTTCAGCCCGATTGATAGATTCACAATTCGGGTTCGTGTTCGATCTTGGCTCAACTTGTCTCGATAACCGTTCCAGCAAGCCCCTAAAAGGATGAACAATACCCCCATGTATGTGTGAGTAACTATAAATTAGTGTTTCAAATTCTTAAGGGATCCTCCAGTTTATTTTTCCAGCATTTCATTCTTCTGATTAAGAATGGCTTTCGCATGCTACTAGTAGTTTGACGATGCAAACGAAGTCAAGTCAACAACAGGAGGGCCATTGGAGAAGAATTTGATATCCTTTTAGTGTTAATTAGTTTATTACGTAGTACTACGTATTAGTTACGTATTAGTTTGTTATGTAAATTGTTGTAATTTGTAAACTTTGTTTATTTATGCAAAATTAAGTCTATTTCAAAATAAAAAATAAAAAATAAATTGATCCACCAATTGAATGAATGTATAAAAACACGTACAATTGCGCAATATAAACAACGTAACTCCGAGGGGAAAATCTTCTTTCCGTCATATAGAATTACTAGTACGTAGATCAATTTACAATCAGCTAACAATGCATACACGTACAACACCGTCCGCCGCCGCGCGTCCTAAATTAAAATACTAGTACGGAGTCGTCGGAGTAATTAAGATCATTCATGTTGCATTATTCTACTTTTAGCTAGCAAATCAAGCATTGAGAGGACACTGCAGCTTGCTGTAAGCATTTGAAATTTTTGTTGTAATTAACAAATCCCATGAACCAAAACTCGAATTCATCCGCTGTCACTACTTGTATATACTTCTCTGACGCCTTTTTCATGTTCTCGCTTTTTTCCATTTTCTCTACCTTCCTTATTGGTATCACAATCTGCATAAACAATACAATTACATTGAGTTAATCAAAACAGAGAATGATTGTCGTATGAATTTTTATCAATGAATTAATTTATTATTATGTATTAAAAGAAATTAGGGATTGATTTATAATTACGTATTTATGTTGACGTCGAATAGCGATATACTTACCGGAATTTTTTATTATTATAAATGTTGCCGCCCACAAAAGGCGGCTTGAACCATGGTCCAGCCGCTCACAAATGGAGGCGGCGACAACGGCTCAGCCGCGCAAGATACGCGGTTGAGCCATAGTCTCAGCCGCCATTTAGGCGGCTGGCATGGACCATGGTTCAGGCCGCCTTTAGTAGGCGGTAGTGTGTTTTTTTTTGAAAAAAAAAATAATTTGTTTTTAAATTATTATTATTATGGGATATTTTTATAAGGGTAAAATCGTATTTTCATGTGAAAAATTGGGGAGATTTTAACGTACGCATACGTCGAATAGCGATACACTTAAATTAATGTCGTGTTGTATGTATATATGTAAGTATATATATTTACCTTGTAATGAAACCTAAGAGGTTCTCCGGTGGGGGAGGATACTTTTGCGATAGGCCTGTCGCTACAGAAGGCAAGTTTCTCCGTTGAAATAAAGAGACGGCCTGAAATCGGACCAGCCGTGGTGTACAAGCAGCAACGACAAGCCCTCAACAACTTCTCTCCTTCACGAACACTAAATATTCGTCGAAACACTTTCTCAAACCTTCCTACTAAGCTCAATTTTCCTTTCACTGCATTAATTAATTTGTTTTAACAAAACTTTAATCCCCTGTTACATAATCAATTTTCAAAATTCATAATAAAATGTAATAATTAAGATGCATACGTACCAAGCTTGTTCATTGTCGCAAAAACTGATTCTATTTTACGTTGTTTGGTAGTGATCAACGACGAGGATCCATCAACTTGGGCCGTAGACGAAGAAGGTGCAGGCAATAGTTTGATGGTAGATGTTTTTCTAGTTTGATCATAACTTAATTTTGACAACATGCCGTTTCTAAGGAGATTATCTCCCAACATACTCTTCATACCCCTTGAATTAAACGCCTCGGATGCATTCATATTAGCAAGCTTAATTAATTATAACGACTAATTAATTAATTAATCAGACTAATTAAAGTAATAATTGGTTTGAGATTGTAAAGAAGTTTGTTTAAGATGATGGTGGGAGGAAGGGAGTTTGTGAATGTAAGATTTAAACTATATATAGGGGTTGGGATTAAATATTTTAGTGGAATATTTTAAATTTGAATTAGGTGGAATATGTCATTTGTGACTAAGCAAAAAGGAAATCTATAAAGTAAAATAAAAGATTTGTTGCTAAACAAAGTAATTAATTAGTTGATTGTATATGATTCAATTCAATTTGTATAATTTGATTGGCTTTTCCAAAAGTGATGACGAAAATATATGTAATCTCTTGTGAATTTAAATATGGGTGGGGTTTGTGAATTTATCATTCATGTGTAAGCATGGTAGCTTTTGAGTCGGCAATGCTACTTTCTGATGCAACCACCCCATCACTTAATTGCATCTATGGAGACAAGGTTTAATTAACTTTTAATGACCCTCATTATTCTAATTAACTTTTTTCTGCTTAATTAGATTACTTTGTTTTGGACATGTATATCTAGTTTAGGTTGCATATTTCTTGCAATTGTTAGATCATTGGGTTGATTAATAAAATCCTTACTGAGTTACTGATAAAAAAAAATGTTATGAATTAAACAAAGGTATAATATTGAAGTAATATGTACATTCGCACCAAAAAAATAATTCAGTAATATGGTATGCAATAGAAGTACATTAATACATGTAGTAATATATGAACATTCGCACCAAAAACATACTGCAGTAATATGTACGTACGCACGAGGTTGTGGAGTCTTATGTGATTATACTATGTACGGTTGTTCAATTCGTATGTATTGTTCCTACATAGAATATACTAACAGTTTAACATGTTAGAAAGGCATGTAGAATGTACGGTCATTAAATATAGTACTACATAGAAATTAACCTAGTAATTGTTTTCGCCAAGTTTTGTTTCTTTTGATGAGAATGAGATATACAAATTACAATTAGGAGAGAAGAGATTATAACATAGACATATCATCCTCAGACATTCAGTCTTAACCAACCACTAGCAAGATCTCATTGGTTATACAAGTTAATATAGTGTGTTGTGTTGTAGGTGATGTATGATTGTATGATGAGGTGGAATAGTGGAAGATCCTAGTCATATAAGTGGCCTGTCATAAAGATTCAATTCATGCGACGCGGTTATTGTAAATCAAACTAGCTTAGCAATGACTTATAAAGGATGACACATGCGATTGTCCATGATGCATGATGCATGCTAGCTAGATCAACGTGCGTGAGCGTAGCTGCCAGCACCTATTCATATTTGCTAAATCATCTTATCCTCTCTGAAAATACACACTACATTTTATTTTTGTTGTTGACTAGGACTTGTGACATTTTTTTTTAATCCATTAACGCATGGATTCATATATTTCATCCGTTCCGTAAATATCACATTATGGTTGGTTGACTTTTACTCCTATAAATCTATAATCATTACTTTGATTCTTAATATCTCAAATCGTGTGCAAGTAAAAATTATAAAAAATTAATATTTAGAAAATATATATCGATACGAATCTAACATGACCCCACATTGTTGACAGCAAGCATGCTAGTAATATCAATAAGGAAGCTTCCTAGTACTAATCATCAAAAAGGAGAATCAACATGTAAATTTGTGCACATGACAGTTTTTGTCATCTTGTGTGTGATGTCCTATGAGGTGTACTAGGTTAGAATATTTGATCAATGATTGTAATGAATGAGCCGCACTATTTAAGGAGTGCTGTAAGCAACATTGAAGGCAGATTGAATGAAATGGAATCACTGCTTATTCTTCCCTACAATTCTGCTGTCTTTCTTCTTCTCTTTACTCATTCACAGTAAGCTTGTCTTCATGGTATCAGAGCTATGGCTCAGAAGACTGCAGAATATGTAGAAGCAAACGTTTTATATATTCAATCATAAACACACAAACACATTTCTGAATCTCTTCTCTTCTCTTCTCTTCTTTTCCTCTATCTTGAAAGCTTAAGCCTTTATCTGAAAAATGGCTGCAATAGATGTTAACAGTCCTCTGTACCTTCATCCATCTGAAGGTTCTCACTCAATAAATGTGGGAAAACTGACTGGACCATCAGATTACAGAACATGGAAAAGATCCATGGAAGTAACTCTCTCATCCAAGAGAAATCTTGGATTTTTGAAGGGAACTGTGATCAGAGAACCAGCAAAGGCAGAACAATGGGATACCTGCAATGACATGGTAATCTCCTGGATTTTTGCTTCTGTTTCTGATAATATAAAAAAAGTCTATTATGTTCCTTAGCACTGCAAGAGAAATGTGGGTTAATCTGGAACAAAGGTTCTCTGTTGTGAATGGATCTAGAAAATACAAGTTGAGTAGAGATTTGTATGAATGTAAACAAAATGGCATGCTTATTAATGACTATTTCACTAGTATGAGTGTGATATGGGAAGAACTGGAATCCTTGAACAACTTGCCTAAATTTACAGTGTATAATGTTGAAATCAATGCTTTTTTGAAAGCCTTGGATGCTAAAAAACAAGAGCAAAAACTGTTTCAATTCCTTAATGGTATAGATGAGGAATATGGGCCACAGAGAAGCCAACTGTTGCTAATGAGTCCACTACCCACAGCAGATGTAGCTTGTGCATCTTTGCAGCAAGAAGAACAACAAAGAGATGTTCTGAAACACACTAAATTAGACATTGAGTCTGCAGCAATGTGTAGTAAACACACTGAAACATCTGCTATGTACAGCAAAAACAGTAGTGACAGTTGCACTGCTTGTGGTGTAACAGGTCACACAGCTGAGAAATGTTGGACCATTGTTGGTTATCCAGCATGGCATCCAAAATCTAAAAAATCCCAAAGGGGAAGGGGAGATGGAAGATTCTCTAGTAATAGAGGTGGCAACTCAGGTCCATACAGTAAGTGGCCAAAGGGAAAGCACAATACAGGGTCAAACATGGCTCAGAATAGTCAAGGAAGTAGTGACAATGGAGCTATGACAAGTCAACAACTTCAGCAACTTGAACAACTTATCAAGTTGCTCCCAATTACTTCAAGAAACACAACCCAAGGTGGATCTGAAACTGAAGATGAAATTGATCACAACTATGCAGGAATAGTATCCTGTTATCTGGCAACATCAGTAATGAGTGAGTGGATCATTGATTCTGGTGCATTTGATCACATGATCAGTGACTTTGGAAAGTTGGATGATCCAGTGATGGCAAGAAACAGTCCAAAAATCAACTTGCCTAATGGTGAAACCTCTACCATTAGTCACACTGGAAATGTAACTCTCAGCAATGGGTTGAAGTTGAAAGATGTTCTCTATGTACCAGAATTCAAACACAATCTCCTATCAGTTAACAAGCTAGTATCTGAGGGTGATTGTAAAGTACAGTTCACACCATCAGCATGCATCATTCAGGATACAACTAGTGAAAAAGTGATAGGAATTGGAAAGGCACTACATGGTCTCTATTATCTGATAAATGAACCCTTGAGCTGTATTTTTGAGAAGATCAGATCTCAAGTGAAATACAAAGCTGATGATGAATTGAAGAGACAAACTCAAGCTAACAATGTAAATCTGAAGCTGGGAATTTCAAGTGTTGCTCCAAACACAGCTAAACACTCAAAATCAGTGTTATGGAATCACAGACTTGGTCATGCACCATTGGAAAGAATCAAGCATGTGATCACTATTGACAAAAATGATGCTCAAAACAATGGAATCTGTGTTACTTGCCCTCTAGCAAAGTTCACTAAACTACCATATAAGGAAAGCAAGTCTCAAGCTAAGAATCCATTTCAGCTCATTCACTTGGACACATGGGGTCCATACAAAGTAACAACAAGAAGAGGACACAGATACTTCTTGACCATTGTGGATGATTGTACCAGAACAACCTGGGTTCATCTGCTGAAACTCAAATCAGAATTCTTTGAAGCTTTGCAAGAATTTGTGAACTTTGCTGAAAAACACTTTAACAGGAAGGTGAAAATTGTGAGAACAGATAATTCTCTAGAGATGGATGATGAAAATGCAGAGAATTTTTCAAAGAAAAAGGGATCTTGCATCAGACCAGTTGTGTTGACAGGCCACAACAAAATGGAAGAGCAGAAAGAAAACATAAGAACATTCTGGAGATGTCTAGAGCTCTAAGATTTCAGGCAGGACTGCCATTGAGTTTTTGGGGGGATTGTGTGCTTGCAGCAGTGCATATCACCAACAGATTACCATCTGTAGTTCTGAACAATCAAACACCTTATGAGAGATTGTTCAATGCCAAACCTGACTACACTCAGTTGAAAACATTTGGGTGCTTGGCTTTTGCATACAATCCAGAGAAACACATGGACAAATTCAAAGCTAGAGGAGTACCTTGTGTCTTCTTAGGATATCCTATCAAACAGAAGGGATATAGAGTTCTAAATCTGATGAATAATCAGATGTTTGTGTCCAGGGATGTGAAATTTCATGAGCACATATTTCCATATGGTCTCACTGGTGATCAAATCAACAGCTTGCTACCTCAACAAAACATCAATGACACTGAGTGCAATACAGAACAAAGAAGAGATTGGGTTGACATTGATACTATTGATGATATGAATGGTACAAATAATGATGAAAATATTGAAGTGGAACCTGATACAGCAATACCAATCACTCAGAGTAGCACAGCTGCTCCTATTGTGAGAAAATCCTCTAGAAATACTAGGAAACCTGGTTGGATGGATAACTATGAGATCAATTATGCCTCCAAAATTGACCAAGTAGCAGAAACTCCAGCCAAACAATCTTACTTTTGCTTCTTGGCAAGAATCACTCAGGAAGACAAGAAACCTGATCCATATTACTTTAAACATGTTGTAAAGTCAGATCATTGGATACAAGCTATGAATGAAGAACTCGAAGCTCTTGAAGCTAATGGAACATGGGAAATCACTGATCTGCCCAAAGGAAAGAAAGCCATAGGAAGCAAATGGCTGTACAGAACAAAGTACACAAGAGATGGAGACACTGAAATATATAAATCTAGATTGGTTGCTCTTGGCAACAATCAAAGATATGGGCTTGATTATGATCAGACCTTTGCCCCTGTAGCAAAACTTACCACTGTGAGATCTCTTCTTGCTGTTGCAGCAATGGAAGGTTGGTATGTAGATCAGATGGATGTAAAGAATGCATTTTTGCATGGAGACATTAAAGAGGTTGTGTATATGAAGTTCCCTCAGGGATATAGAGGACCAGGTAAAAAGATAATCTCAAATCAGGGGGAGCATGTCAGCTATTGTGAGAAGAATCCCACTAAGGTATTCAAACTCAAGAAGTCACTCTATGGGCTTAAACAAGCTCCTAGGCAATGGTTTGCCAAATTATCCTCAGCTTTGCAAAGCTTTGGATTTGATCAATCAAAAACAGATTACTCATTGTTCGCCAAGTATACTGATGGTCACTTTGTTGCTATTTTGGTCTATGTTGATGACCTAATCCTGGCTGGAACATCACAGGAAGCTATTGATAATGCAAAGTCTCTCCTATCAGCTCAATTCAACATGAAAGATCTTGGTGAACTCAAGTACTTCTTGGGAATAGAAGTAGACAGAACTCAACATGGGATATTCTTGTCTCAAAAGAAATACACCATAGACCTTCTGAAGGACTTCAATGCATTGCATTTGAAGCCATTGAAACTCCCTATGCAGACTCATCAGAAACTTATGAAGGATTCTGGTGAACCACTCCTTAACCCAGAAATCTATCAGAGGTTGGTTGGCAAGCTAATCTACCTCACTCTTACTAGACCAGACATTGCATATACTGTGCATGTACTGAGTCAATTCATGCACTCACCAACTATAACTCACTATCAAGCTGCAAGGAGAGTCCTAAGATATCTAGTGAGTTGTCCATGTCAAGGAATACTTCTTGCTGCAAACAACAACACCATTCTATCTGCTTATTGTGATAGTGATTGGGCTGGATGTCCAGTTACAAGAAGATACACTACTGGATTCTGTGTTCTGCTTGGCTCTTCTCCTATATCCTGGAAATCTAAAAGGCAAACAGTGGTGGCAAGATCATCTGCAGAAGCAGAATACAGGTCAATGGCAACTTGTGAAGTTCTGTGGATTTGTGAGCTGTTGAAAGAACTAGGACTGAAGTGTCTAACTCCCACTATTCTCAAGTGTGATAACAAGGCTGCAATTTCTATAGCTGCAAACCCTGTTATACATGAGAAAACTAAACATGTGGAAATTGATTGTCACTTTGTGAGAGAGAAGCAACAATCTGGGCAGATACAACCAGAATATATCTCTTCTAAGGAGCAAGTTGCAGATGTTCTGACCAAAATCCTACCAGTTCATCAGCATAACTACCTTTTGCACAAGCTTGGAGTTATGCCTAAACCTCCACTCCAAGCTTGAGGGGGAGTGTTGACAGCAAGCATGCTAGTAATATCAATAAGGAAGCTTCCTAATACTAATCATCAAAAAGAGAATCAACATGTAAATTTGTGCACATGACAGTTTTTGTCATCTTGTGTGTGCTGTCCTATGAGGTGTACTAGGTTAGAATATTTGATCAATGATTGTAAGGAATGAGCCGCACTATTTAAGGAGTGATGTAAGCAACATTGAAGGCAGATTGAATGAAATGGAATCACTGCTTATTCTTCCCTACAATTCTGCTGTCTTTCTTCTTCTCTTTACTCATTCACAGTAAGCTTGTCTTCACACATGACTAAAATCCCCTTACGTACGAATCACAAAAATGGCCAAAGTCGTAGTATAAATAATGTAAAAAACAAATGGTGCAGTATTTCCGGAACGGATTAAGTATAAGAAATGATGATGTATTCGGTGGCAGATCAGAAATTATTTATAATGCGTACATTGCGGTATCATTTAAAAGCTAGTGATAACTATTCTCTCCGTTTTTTTGTTCTTCTTATTTGGAATATTTTTATGTAATAATAAATTCAAATCAAGAAGAACACAAAAAACGGAGGGAGTACTGTATAAATAATGAATTAATGAGTATTTAAGTGTACTACGTACATAGTTAGGAATTGAAAATGACGATATGTTCACTACCGGCCCCTTCGTGTAAATTTCATAAACCCTTAGGATAAGAGATTACGCGCGCGCATTTTTGACTTAAGACTTAAGAGCGCACAAAGAGATTATGTTTTGCATGTCTGGATAGTTAATACACTAGCTAACTACAATACATGAATTAGTTGAAGCTATAATCCATTTTGGTTGTTGCAAACGACATTATATTACACGAACTAGCCAACTAGAAACACTATACTCCGTATTACATAGAAGATTATACTTATCCTGTTTCCTATTAGATGATACAATTGAGTTTTTGACGCTATTCACGCAATCTCTTTTAATTTTTTTTTTTGTGACTTTGTACTTAAGAAAAAACATAGTCGTGTGGATCTTATTAGATTCGTCCCAACAAATATTTTTAAATATCAACATTTTATATTTTATCTTAGATATAATTGAAGATGTTAATGTTTGAAATCATGCATTAGCAAACGTGCTTAAATAACTGTGTCATAAAAAAGAACGGAGGAAGTATATATATTAAGGCTTTGTTCTGATTGACTTATTTCAGAAAAATTACTCCGTAGTTCAGTTAAGTTAAGTTCAGTTCAGTTCAGTTCAGTTCATGATAGTTTTGTTATATTCAGATAATTTCAGATAATATTAATTCAGACAAATAAAGTTAAATAAAACGAAGCCTAAATAGGATACACACTTGTTAAGACAAGTTAAGACAAATTAACTGACACGTTATGGTGTGTTCACTTATCATGACATGTTATGTGAGATTGATAAATTATTATTTTAATATAAATCGTTATCTCTTATTGAATTTTTATACCAGGTAATTTTTTTTTTCTTTTTTTTTGACATATGCTAAAACAAACAAACAAACTAAGGGAAGCAAGAAAAGGAAATAGATGCCGAAGCCGCTTTGTGTGCAAGATCATGCGCCTCTTGAACCTGCTGTCGACTTACCTTCTTAATACTGCACCAGCCCATGGTACTTCCCAGTCTATGTATTTCCTTCACAGTCCAAATATTTTGAATATTATTGGTCTCCCGCAGTAGTAGCATCTCAACCAACGTCTGAGAGTCAGTAAGAATTACGTAATAAAACGAAGATTGGCAGTAAAAATCCATTGAAGAGCAAATAAACATGCAAGTGCCTCTGCTTGCAGAGCCGACTCCGTTGATCCCATACGCGCCCCTCCTAAAACCCTGTTTGTGGAAGGTTGTTGATTTTCAAGGAACCAACCCATACCAGCAATTCGATTTTTCTTCTTCCACGAACCATCTACTTGAATAAAGCAACATGGTCCTTCTTTTCCTGTATCAGCAAGTATTGCTCTAAAAAAACCCGGAGGATATAAAGGATCAATTTCCGGAGGATGAAGAAAGCGCAAAGTAGACAAAGGACCATTGGAGAGAATCCCTTGTTGACGTATTGCATCCGTGATAAGAGAAAAAACTTTAGATATATTACCATGATCATTCATGAAAACTCTGTTGTTCCTTGCCAACCAAAGACCCCACATAGTAGCAATAAAGTAAATAGCCCTAGAGCTATTTTTCCCATCATGGCGTTGGAAAAGTCGGATATAGTAGAGAAACCAATCTACAAAAGAAAGGTCCTCATTGATTTCTGAATGGAACTCAAGAGATCCAATCCTCCACACTTGTTTGCTAGGTCAAAAAAGCGAAATATGTGCTGAGTATCCTCATTACGATTTGCACAAAAATCGCAAATAACAGACAACTGAATCCCACGTTCTACAATATTAACCATTGTACGTAGCAATTCCATTGTACAACAATTTTCATAGGAAAAACTTCCATTTTGGGAGGATCTTGAGAGCCCAGAGTATTTTAAAGAAATCTAGGCCTTGGTGAGGTGCAGCAAGACCATAGTCTTCAACTGCCAACATAGCGTATGCCGTTTTGACAGTAAACTTTCCCGACTTATGAAAACGCCAGTATTGAAAATCATCAGCAGCAGCAAAAGGTAATTCCATTACAGCAATCTCTTTAGCATCATTAAACTCAAAACATGAATTGACCTTATGAAGATTCCAACCAGTCCTAGTGGGAAGAATGAAATGATTGACTTTCCATTTCATAGCATTTCGGAGGGTCACATTTGATTTAAACTCTGGAATTCTGTCATTTACCCATCTATCTTTCCCTGCCCAAACTTCATTTCCATTCCCAATTTTCCACTCGCAACCTTGTAGAAGGAGATTACTAGCACGGCAAATACCGTGCATACCCCAGGATAATTTTCGACCTTTAAATGTACATACCTTCTCGGCCACGAGAGGGGATGAAAACTTCCTCATATAAACTTCGGCCAACATTGTGTGTGGATTCTTATAAATACGCCATACTTGTCTCATCAATAGAGCTTTATTCAGGGAAACCATACTACGAATCCCCAAACCTCCTAAACCTTTAGGGAGTTGGATAATCTTTTTCCTAACCCAGTGCATTCCTGAATTCTCTTTATTAGCCCAAAAGAATCGAGCTAAAATTGAATCAACCTTATAAGAAATCGAAAGCGGAATTTCCATACAGTTCAGGATATGGGATCGACACCATTGCAATAAGAACAGAATTGATAAGAATAAGTTTCTGAGCTTGATTAACTGAATTCCAGGAGCTAACCTTGTTAATAACCATATCGACAATGAAATTGAAACCATTGCTCTTTTTCCCTGTATGTCAATAGGAACTCCTAAGTGCGATCCCAAATTTAAAACCATCTTCATCTGCAAGATATCTCTAAAATCTTGTTGTTCTAATAGGGGGGGGGGGGGTGTTAGAACTAAGTTTAAAGTGAGATTTCTGGAGATTTAGTTGTTGTCCTGATATCCTACAAAATCTGCTGATAATGTTGGTGACATGAGTGCAACTGTCCCTATTTGCCTTGAAAAATAGAAGGGCATCATCAACAAAGAAAAGGTGTGAAATTTGAGGACATCCTCTAGTGAGACTGATACCCTGAAAAAAAAGAAGGTCCGTGCCTAGCTGTAACATTCTGGAAAGTATATCCATACAAAAGAGGAACATGAACGGGGATAAAGGATCCCATTGACGGATGGCACACTTTGGTCGGAACTAATCCGACGTATTTTCGTTGAGAAGGACCTTGTAAGAGACAGTGGAAATACATTGATGTATTAATTGAAGCCATTATTTCGGAAACCCATATGCCCTGAGAATTTGAAGTAGGAAATCTCAATGAACTCGATCGTAGGCTTTACTCATGTCAATTTTGATCGAGGCCAAGTAGTCATTTCCTTTCTTCTTATTGTTGATCTTGTCGAGAAGTTCATGACTGAGAAGAATGTTGTCCGTCATAAATCTTCCAGAGATAAAGGCATGTTGAGAAGGTGAGATGATGTTTGGAAGAATAGATTTCAGTCGATTGACCAAACACTTTGAAGCACATTTGTAGATAGTATTGCAGAGGCTGATCGGTCTGAGGTGACCTACCTCTTATGGAATATCACACTTCGGAATCATTACCAGGAGATAATGGTTCCATTCTTTCAACAGAAAACTAGTTGTTAGAAAACTACTAACCGCAACACAAACAGATTGTCCTACCTTATCCCAATGGAGTTTAAAGAAAGCTGCAGTGAAACCATCCGGACCGGGGGACTTTGAATTATCCATAGAAAACATAGCCATTTTAATGTCAGAATCCGAGAATGACCTCATAAGAAAAGCTACATTACTCTGATCAATTTGAGGCAAGCCTAGTTCCTGTAGTACCATGTCAAGCTCTTCGTTAATAGGTATATCAATGGTAGATTTAAATATTGGAGGCAAAGAATGAAAGAGCGTTGGACTGTTGAAGGTGATTTCCCACCTAAGCTCTTTTATTCAAGGGTGAAAGTTAGGCAGAAAAAGAACAAAATTTTGACCATGAAAGATCAAACAGGCCTATAGGTTAAAGGTTAGCAACCGATTCAAGATCTTGTGGTTCATTCCTTTAAATCCATTTTTAAATACAGGTAATTCATATATTAAATAAAAGGAATCCGGTTATATTTTATAAAACGGGCCAACTAATTTGAGGCAAATTAAAAAGAAAGTTAACATTGATATTGTATGTTGGGTGGGTCGACATATACCACCGGGCACCGGCCCTTGGTTGTTGGGTCAAATATGTAATATCGTCCAGTCATCACTTAAGCTTTTGAGCTGGTATTGCATCTTTCTGATGCGACCATCCACTTCAATTCCTTTTTTCTACTAAAGACCACACCATAATTTATAAGGAATATTTCAATATTATATAGGATCTTGCCTACCTCTTCATGAATCTTTATTTATTTACTCACTTAGCTAGCTCCATTTGTTAGGCATATAGCCATATACAGACGTGTCGGTCTAGCGGAAAAGACTGAGTATTTGGGACAATTTATCACACTTTTCTTTTTTACATAGGTTTAATATTGTAGAAATAAAAGAGTCGTTACAAAACTATAAACTACAATCTAAAACTAAACTAAGGCAGTGTGTCCTTCTCTTCTTGCCCTTGATTGTTGGAAAAGCATTTCGTACACCATCTTCTCGTTGTTGTCTTACCGAGGCAATTTGTGGTTGAGTTCCCTTTACGGAAGATGGCTCTGATGTTAAGGCAATTACCACTAGTAGTCTCCTGGAAGTACCTGTTGAACTTGAGAAACAAGGAAATGAGCGAAAGAGAAACAAGGTGACAGGGCAGGGTAATAGACGTTTTGTATTTCTCACAAGCGTCTAAACAAGACTTGAGTAGCATGCTATGGAGTACTTTGACAATATGGAAATTTTATAATTTTTAACAACACTTAGTTAGAGATATTAAAGATATAAAATACGCATTGACAAATGTGTCAAAATGAAATGGGAAAAACATTTAGATTTGCAGGGAGTAGTTGGTTGGTTAATTGGTTTAGGCTCAGGCAATTTCAATCATAGATGAAAATTCCTTATTTAATTTGGATTTAAGATTTAGTCTCGATTGGATATTTGGATAATCGAGTAGGATAATCCACTTTTGCCAAGTACACTCAATGTAGACCTGTGCATAATCTTAGATACATCTCCCTACCCACGTAAACTAGAATATCCAGTTGCATGCATTTGTGGAAGATCATGGAATGTTTTGAATATCATATTAAGCATTTGGTCAATCGAACAGTTTAATTATTATTGGTCAAACAGAATCATATTTTTATTTTATTTTTTTGTTAATAAAAATCATCCCTTTCCTCAATTTTCAATATGCAGTATCCTTTGTAGGAACTGCGACTAAAAATAACAATAATTAGAACAAGCTTATCTGTAACAATGTCGTGGTATGACATCAATCACTGTATTAAAGTCGAATTTGTCCCGCTAAATACACGCGAACTCGTAGTAACCGACCCTAGGGATACACGACTCTAACCCTTGACGAAAAATTAGATTGAGAATGCCTTTAAGCAATGGCTGCAATGTCCAGAACAATGGTGGTTTTATGTTTTCATTTCGGAGAAGATGAAGAGATTAATTTTTTGTGTTTCTTTTGTGGAAGGGAAGGTGGAGTTTTATAGCAAAAAAACGGTCAAGCCAGAAAAACGGAAAACCAATCAATTAGTCTTTAATTGACTCCGTAACTGAAGCAACAAATCGGTAAAATATCTTTGATGGAAATCAAATCGTCAAAGGAATCAATTAATTGTTACGTAAATCATGCAAAGATTACACGGCCAATAATAATAACGGTTAGTAAAAAGGAGCCCCATCCACACCCGCGCCACTTGCCCGAGTCTGGCGCGCGTGTGAGTTTACTAGTCCCACCTCTCTAGTTTTCTAACAAATCATTAAAGGGTAGTGGTATATTTAAAGAAGGTAAAGATTTGTGTTTTTTCTATCAATGTGGGACAAAGAAAATTTGCTTCATTTTAAGCATAACATTGGAGGAAGAAACTCCAACATCCTTTCCTAAAATAGAAAAAAGACGTTTGATGAACAAGGTAGTATAGCTTTATAAGTTACTCTGTTGTTATGGGTTGACATGGGAAACGAACAGGGATTGTACTAGGAGTCTAGGAGTATGTCTTAGAGCATGATCAACCCCAAGTATTAAGACATAAATTATGTTGACATGGCATATCATTCATCAGTCTTAAGATCAGACATATAGAAATTTTAGCATTGAAGTAGACAAGTCTTATCAAAGTCTTAAAGTGAGTCTTAAAAAATTAAGACTCAACTTAAGACTTGGTATGTGAGTTAAATTAAATAATAAATGATATTTTACATAAATTTACAAGTCTTAAATGATTTAATGGGTGAAGAGCTAAATTTGATTGAATCTTAAGGAGTCTTAACAATAATTTAATTATTTAATATTAATGAAATGCTGACATGGCAAATGAAGAAAATATTAAGACAAGACCCCCTTGATCTTGCTCTTAAGACCACAATATTCACAAGTCCGTTGATGTCAGCATTAGAAAAAAAACTATTTAATTAGAAAATATAACTTTTGATGGGAGATTTGGAGTGAATTAATAATACTTGTAGTAGAATTTAACTATTTGTCTATTTGGTAAAAACTTGGTTTTATACATAAAACCGTCCTTATATATGTTTTTGTATTGTATTGGTTGTAGGCTTGTAGCGTTAAAAGACAGTACATAAGTGTTTATGGAACATTTTACATAAAGACAATACAATGATACATGATAAAGATAAATAGGCCTAATGATAATACATACTTAGCCCTGTTCTTCCGAACTTTGTTTGGCTGAACTGAACTGAATTGAACTGAGCTGAATGGAACTGCAATAAAGTCCAAAAGAACAGGGCGTTACTGTGATACTGACTTAATCATGCACACCCCGTTTCCCATTTCCGAGATTTGGAGACTTTAGACGAGAATAAATCTTATAGGAAGGACTCGTCTAGCTTGCTAAAAGGAACTACTCCATAATTAAGATGACAAGTCAATTTGCTGTTAAGTTGACTGCTGAGTAATTAGTACTAGTTGATAATTAACAAATCCGTAACTAAGATGAAAGATCAAGTTTAATTTCCATGCTAAAATCTTCATCCAGTTCACGATTAACATACATTAATATAGATGCACAGGTGAGGTGTGTTTGCACTCTATCTGCATCTGTTTCAACCTTATTCGATCTCAATTTCAATGTAGATGCACAGCACAGGTGAGGTTGCCTTTCTTCCTGCAGCCATTGCAATGCTGTTAGAAGTGCGCGTTTTCATGTGTGCATTTACTTGGCTGGAAGTCTACCAATATGAACAATATCATATTTACATTTTACAGGTCAAAGCTATCTATCTATACAAGGCCTAATTTGCATGTGGAAAACAAATGATTTCCCTATGAAAAATTTCCCTTAAACTCATTTTCATAGAGGCTCACAGCAGGAGAGTGCTTGGTGTAAGATTCTGAAAGTCTTTTTGTAATTCAAGAATCCCACAAACCAGAACTCGAAATCATCATCAGTCACTACTTGTAGGTACTTCTTTGACGCCTTCTTCAAATCCTCTGCTTTGTTAGCTTTCTTCATCTTCTTCAAAGGGATCACAACCTTGTAATGGTATCTTACAGTTTCCCCAGAAGGAGAAGAATACTTGGCAATGGCTTTATCACTGCAAAAAGCAATCTTTTCAGTGGAGATGAAAAGACGGCCTGTAAGTGGTCCTGCTGTGGTAAACAAAGAGCATTCAGAAGCCTTCAGAAGCTGTTCGCCTTCAGTCAATTCAAATACTCGCCTGAATACTTTTTCTACTCCGCCTAATTGCAGAATCTTTGCTCCTAAACTCAGTTTCCCTTTTGCTGTAATAACAGGAAAAAGATAATTAGTCTCTAGAAAAACAGAATCCTTTTCAGAATTTATTTACAGAAGAAAGAACATAATATTTACTGACAGTACATAGTTACATACCAAGTTTGTTCATTGCACTGATTACTGATTCCTTTTTACCCTTGTTGGAAATTTTGGCATTACTGCAGCCATCAACAATGTGACTAGATGGTGCCATCAGTAGTTTCATCGGATTGTTCTGATTGTTTGTTAACCCATTTCTGAGTACATGATCCCCAATTAGCATACATTTTGCGGAGTTATATGCATTTGCAGCATCCATTTTTGTTGTATTGTTGTGAGTTGTTTAACTTCCTTGTTGCTATCAGTTGAAACTTGAGAGCGGAGTTTAGTAAGATTGTGATGATCGATTAGTGGAGGGGAATTAAGAGTGTTATAACCTTAGATATATATAGTCAAGAACCGAAGCAAGTTGGTGAAAGAATCTTGAAGCTTTTAGAAGAAGTGAGTCATGTATGCATGGATCAGCAAATGTGAAAATGTGAAATCTTCTTTGAGAAGTTGATACCGTGTTTGGTTGCAAAGCTTTTTGTTAAAGAGGTAACGAGTAGATCCTAAATCTACTTTACAAAAACTATAATTGTCTCCCTTTTTTATTTTTCTTAAATTTGCTTGAATCTACTACTACCTTTAGTTACTTATGCTTTCAGGTGAAAACAGTTGATTACAAAATTAGCAAGTGATGATATTGTTGGCAGGATTCAGGATTTTGAGTAGGCACTTCTGACGCCATTAGTTATAAGTTATAATGTGTTTCAGGGTGCACCTAAAAATGTGAACTGAACTTCTGACGCTATTAATTATAAGTTATAATGTACCAAAACAACATGGTCTTGAGCTAATTATTAAGGGCTGAAGCCTAGTATAATCCGGAAACAGAACAAAAAAATGACCTGGAATCCCGAATATAGTGACTTATCCCCAAGTTCACCCAACCTGAAACTGACTTAGAGACTAGACCTGTCAAACGGGCCGTTCGGGTCGGATTATAAAAAAAAATTACTTTTAGGTAAGGTTTTACAAATGCTTGTTCAAGACCAGGACTTTTTGGGTTCGGGTCAACCCAACGGGTTGAGTGATTTTAGAATGTACTCCGTATTATATTTTTATTAATTTGGTTAAAAAATATATAAAACATGCACAAATTAATAAAACTTTTATACACAAGTTTATATTTAGTCAAATTCAACCATGACGTATAATTCAAATGAAAATCATATTATACTCAATGATAGTGACAATAACGGGTTTATTGCACTCAATGCTCAAAGTTATTCATAATCTCATTTATCACTATAAATAGAATGATTTTCAATCAGTCGAGTTAAAAATGGGTTTTATGCGGTTTTTGACACATTTCTTTTCAGGTTATTCCGGTTGGATTGATGTTTGACAGGTCTATTAATGGAGACGGGTTGACAGGTTTAGTATAGTTCAGGCTTATGCATTGATCAGCATTTTCCATTATCACACACATTACTACTTATCTAATGGTTCGAGTCTATGATATGTCGATCTGTTTTTGGTTAATTCTTGTATTCCTGCTGATGTGTATACTTGCAGGATTGAGGTGTGAGTATGACATACATACAGATTGCTGTCAACCCTTCATAGGATTAAAAAAAATCATGGACAGGACCAATATATTATATATGTCAGATTTGAATCAGCAACATTGCAATTTGTAACAACTTTTGAGTCAGAAAACATTTACTTTGGGCAAGGATAATTTTACTTTTCCTTAGATTTCCAAATGCAGGATATTCCTTAAGCTTGACTTCAGGATGATTTGCATTTTTATGGTAAAAAATTAAAGCTCCCCCCAAACTTTTAGGATGCTCACATGTAACAAAGTTTGCTGAATCAGCTTCTGGTCATCTGAAACTGAAAGTCAGTTAACAGGAAAAGTATCATGAAAAAACTTAGGCTCGGCCGGCCTGCTTGGCAATTAGAGTTTAGCGTTTAGCTATTTACTGTATTAGTAATTAACTGATTAATTACTTTTTTGTTTAGCAAATTTGACTAATTGTTGTTATCAATATGTTTGGTAACATATCATTAGGGACAAAGGATGGTCAAGGGTGATTGTTAACTCGGACTCAAAGCAAGCAATAAAAAAAAATTGCAGGATTATATGATCAAGGATGGTAATCTAGTCATTGTGCAACAATGCAGGGACCTCAATTTACAGATGAATGATATCACTTTGGAGTTTGAGGCTAGGAATACTAACAAGGTGGTGGGTCGCTTAGCAAAAATGTGTCATACGGATGTAATAGCTAGTAATGACTTGTGTTCATTTGAACATTCTCCGGAGTATGTTTCGGATATTTTGATGGATGATAGATCTCCATGACACTTTGGCTTGAAAGGTTAATTATTGTTAAACTTCAATCTTTGTTCCTAGCTTGCATCAAAAAATAAAAACAATACTCTAAGCAAAAAGTTGGAAAGAAGTTTTTTCAAAATGAGGGGTTTTAGCTCAATCCTCTTTTTAATAATCTTTTTACCAGACACCCTTTTTAGAGTTTTTGACTAATCAACCCTCAAAAAGTGTTACAAACCTTATACCTCTCTTTACCAAACAATACTTTACTTTATACTCCGCAGTTCTATATCTCGTAAATGGGGCCGTTGAAGCGGGAACTCTTAGGAAATACAGTATTTGGTACGGAATATTTGTTTGGTTAGCAATAAAAAGAAGAAATATGGAGGAAGTAGAATTTCTTTCCTACGAAGTATGACTTCCCACAAAAGATTGGAATTAAATTACGTAATCCAACCTTGTTTATTTAACCAATATATATATTGAGAAAGGTACATGACTATTAATTTATTAAACTTTGTGTTGATTGTCCTCTAAATGTATGTTAGTTTCTGCATTTGATATTTTTGATTTCTCTCACAAAAATGAAAAATCAATAGGTGTATGAAAGGCGATATTCATAAGATCAGAAATGTGAAAGATGAGTTATACAAAGCTAGTCATAAGTCATCACCAAATACATTGATAAATCTGCATGAAACAGGATCAGATTTTAAAAATACTGAAAATATTTCAATAATACTAAACCACATTTACAAAGCTACTCATTTCTTATCTACACAAGGCCGGCCTGATTGATCATTGTGGAAAACAAACGATTTTCCTACTTCTTCAGGTCAAATTCTCACTCAATTCAACTCGTCTAGTTAAGAGTCAGAATCCCAGGAAAGTGCTTGTTGTAGGTTTTTGAATGTTTTTTTGAATTTCAAGAATCCTGCAAACCAGAACTCGAAATCATCATTAGTCACAACTTGTAGGTATTTTTTTGATGGTTTTTTCACATTTTCACTCTGGTGTGCTTTCTTGATATTCCTCAGAGGGATCACAACCTGCATGCAGATATAGGAACTTCAGTTAAAACATTGTTGCAGGTAAACAGAACAATCTAAATAAGATAAACACGATTTGTTACACAGTTACAGAATAATACTAATGGAGTAATGGTACGTTCTATTCAACTGATTTTTACTTATTTTTTTTAATCTGAACGTATTAGGTGTACTTTATCAAAACTTATTTTAGTTATAAAATTTACAGGGTCAACCTTTATTTTTCCTGAAATGAGTAGAAATAAGTTGAACAGAACAGAGCCTTTAAATTTGGGAATTAATGAGTTTACCTTGTAATGGTATCTAGAGGTCTCCCCGGAAGGAGAAGAATACTTGGCAACGGCTTTGTCGCTGCAGAAAGCTAGATTTTCCGAGGAGATGAAAAGGCGGCCTGAAAGAGGTCCGGCGGTGGTGAACAAACAGCACTGAGTAGCCTTCAGAAGCTTTTCAGTTTCACTGACATTAAACATTCTCCTGAATGCCTTTTCCACCCCACCTACTTGCAGAATCTTTGCTCCTAAACTCAGCTTCCCTTTTGCTGTTGAAGCAGAAATCAGTACAAGAAATCAGAAAGAGTTCTGTTTTGAATTGAAGTTACAGAAAATGCAAGATATGTCAACAGTATATACACAGATTACACTACACATACCAAGTTTGTTCATTGTGCTGATTACTGATTTCTTTTTACTCTGCTTCATATTCTTCGAATCACACCCATCTGCATTGCTAGAAAGTGTTTGTGTTAATTTCATACGCTTGTTTTGATCGTCTTCTGACGACTCAATTCTAAGGACTTGATCTCCAAACATACACTTCAGGGATTTGAATACTAATTGTGCACCATCCATTTTTGTTAAACTTTTGAGTTCTGTTTTTAAACTTACACTTAGAATGCTTGTGGTAGTGAATGAATGAATGCAGAGGAGTTGTAGAACTCACGATCATATTATATATAGTACTAGTATGTGTAGCAGATAGAATACTCATGAAACTTTTAGACAAACATGGATGGTTTCTTATACAAGAAGTTGAATTGGTAGTTGGTAGTTGGTAGCATGTTCTGATGTTTGGTTGCTTTTTAGAAAGAGGAAACAAATGGATCCAAACTCAACTTTATAAAAATAGTCTCTAATTTTTCTTTGGTTATATAATAAGATCTAATCTAGGCATATTTAGCAATAAATGTTCTTGGCTTCAGGTGTTGTAGTATGAATCATTCATGCTAGCTTGTGTAAGCAAACAAGCTTTTGAGTTGGCAGCCTGAGGAATGTATGAAAGGCCACACTAACTGTATAAAACAACATCTATACCTTAAATTTGGAGAATCTTGTACTCACTTCGTCCCAAATTACTCGTTACACTTGCTTTTACACAAAGTTTTAGGTGATAAGTGGTTGTTTGGTAATCAATTGTTATTTTATTGAAAAAAGTAGATGTGATAAGAGTTAGTGGTTTTTTTTTTAAATTGAAATGAGAGATAGGGTGAGGACAAAAAAAAATTAGTGGAAAGAAAAGAGAGACAATATAATAATTGTGGGGTCATTCATAATTTAGAAGTGTATCAAGTAATCTGGAACAGACAAAAAGGAAAGTGTAACAAGTAATCCGTCACGGAGGGAGTATTAGCTACTGATGGAACGGGGTGGACTTGTTAAGAATTGAACTCCTGGCCTTGGTATCACAACACGTACCACCTTAACCAGTACTTCAATTTTATTTTTGTTAATACTTAGAAACTAATTACGGAGTATATTATTTCTGAAATTTGGGGCCCTATGCCGTTGCTCATCCTGCACCCACCCCAAAAACCGCCCTTGCCATGTACACTCATTTGGTTTTGTGAATGACGTTAAATAATAGTGAATTTTTTTGTAACACCATATTTAGCAACGTGGTTTGATGATATTTGAAAGACGACTTATATCAAATCCGAATTCAAGGCATATTCTAACAATGTCTGAGTCGAAACCAACCTAATTGATCGCCCATGACAAATTATTCGGTTACGTTTAGCTTTCTTGCCAGTTTTGGTAACCATAGAGTAAGTATAAACATGGGCAACATTGCAATGTGTGGCAACTTTTGAGTCAGATAACATACTTGTGATTTGTGAAGATATAAAGCTTCTTCCAAATTTAAGGATACTCACATGGAACAAAGTTAGCTAATCACATCAAAAAGTCCCTTTCCCTTTCACATTCAAGTAAAACTCTAGCCAATCACCTGGCCACACATAAAATTGTTGGGTATCAAGTATCAACCCATTTGGAAATTAAGGAAGAAGTGCCTAGATTTAATCATTTTTTTTTAGTGTGAGGGCTTTAGAGAAGGTGTGTAAAACAAATATGTCGGGCTAGGAGGAAGTATTTTCGGATATCAGATATGTGTGGGCAAATGCATATCATAGTAAAAGACAAAATAAGAAAAATGATAAAAAAGAAATTAAATTGTACTTTTTTAAATAAAAATGGTACTTTTTTTAACTGAATGGTACTTTTTTTTTACAGAATGGTACTTTTTTAACATAAATGGTACTTCCTTTTTTGTCTTTTAGCTATTTGTCTTTTAGTTGATATGTGTGACACATATCTGATATCCGAAAAAACAACCTCGTCGGGCTAGGCTCAAAGCGGACACCATCACTAGCTATTAATGTCGAGATTGAGATGAGTTTGCGGTTCTATAGATAAATTAAAGTATACAAGTAACTGGGAAAGTTTCAATGATTTTTTGATAAGTACATACTACGTAGTATACATAAGTAAAAAATGTTAAAATTCGAGAAAAACAGCATAAGTGTATAACATTAAGTTCTGGAATGATTTCATTAGCATCTTCCTTTCCAAAAAAAATTATCATACATACTCAAACATTATTGGTTTTTGATGTTTGGCTCCTAATAAGTACAATATCTTGAAGGAAATTTTTAAAGTAAATGCCAGTGGTGGAGGGAGGGAGTTTAAGTGGGGTTTTTTTTTTTTTATAAACAAATTAATTCATTGATAAAAAGTCATACGACATCTACATAAAGATATAAATCTAACAAATACATAACAATCGAATCAAATAAAAACTTCCTTTCACCATAGCTACGATCGTAGTATATCAAACATTCTGTATACCCTTTTTTATATCGCTGTAATTTACAACAGCCTTCATTGACGAGGGGGTCTATAAATCTGTTGTAGCCGTGACAAATATGATTTCCGTCTAATTCGTCAGATTTTTTTTGATAATTTTGGGGGATTTCATTTATAAAATGTTTAATGGAGTTACAAAGCATGCCTTCCTGACAGTGAATGGAAAGCTATTCTCATACATTACATTGAAAACTCATGCTGTACTATGCAACTTCTACGTCCACTTTGCTCTACTATATCCATGCTAGGAATTCGTCTTCCCTTCGAAGACCTTGTTTGGCAAGGGCATCGGCTACGCTGTTCGAGGCTCGAGTCTTGTGTATTATGGAAATTTGCAGACCATTGCAAGAAGCGTTACGGATGAAGTTCAACACAAAATTGAGGTTCCAAGGACCTCCTGACTTAGCAATGCACCATTGTACTGCATTTGCTGAGTCTGACTCAATGATCAGATGATGATTGTTGATTCGCTCGCTACTCATGGATATTTTAATGGCTCTATGAATTGCAAATATTTCGGCGGAGTTGATTTCCATTGGTGGGACGGGGGACGAGAACATACATATGATACTTCCATGAGAGTTTCGAAGGACCCCTCCAATGGATGTTCTTTGTAAAGTAGGGCTGAGAGATGCGTCGACGTTCCATTTTAGAACATTTGCAGGGGGAGGGCACCATACTGGGATGGAGGGGGCAATGGCTGATCTAATTCGTCTGATTGTAGTCGAAAGATTGACATCCTCTTCGATTCCGCATAAATCTTTACCAAAGAAACAACCTGAACTAAGCTAAACACACAAATTTTAACTTAAAAACAAACCCACCATAGGGTACTTACTACACCGAAACAATCAAACCCACCATAGGGGTACTCACCACACTGAAACTATGTAGTTTTATTGAGACCTAACGCAAAAACACAACGAAATTGAAAGAGAAGGAGCGGAAATAACCAAATTTTCGAAGAAAATTGGCTATTTCCGCCCTAGAAAACCCTAATTTTTGTAAATCCTAAAAAGAGAGGGAAAAAAGGGAGAGAGGGGAGAAGCGGCTTTGTAGTTTAAGTGGGGTTACGACCCCGTTTGCCAAAAAAAAAAATGCCTAATTTTAGTTAACTTTTCATTATTTTATTTAAAATACTTAATTTCAGTTAATTTTTAATTAATTTTTAAGTAGTGACCCCTGCCTACAGGATTCATCCACCGATAAATACATGATAGTTTTCAATTGTCTAACTGTAATTAGACAACTAGTCTGACTAAAAAAAAATAGGAAAATGTGTACGGGGTATGCAAAATGACCGATCATGATTTAACGGTACGTATATTCAAGTGGACGTTATGCCATGTAATGTTAGTATGTTACCCTTACCCATGTTGGTCACTTTTCTCTGTTGGCATGATCAAAAGTTAGTTTCATGATACAAAGTCACAAAGATAACTTCTTTTTTCAATTTGAATTTGCATGAACTTATTGTAAAAGCAGTTGCGGCAGTTACGGGAAGTTAATTAAGTGGTTGGGGACCTTGGGGTAAAGTTTGTTTTCTTAATTTCTTTTGGGGTAAAGTTTGTTTTTTCAATTTCTTTTGGGGTAAAGTTTGTTAAATTAAGATCAACACGAAGCTTTTGGGGGTGGCAGTGCAACTTTGTGATGCCACCTACTTCTATGATTTTTGGCCAAATAAGCTACTACTACCTCCGTTCCAGAAAGTTTTTTACAGTTACTATTTGCACGGATTTCAATGTAATATTTAACTACTAATATATCCAATTTCGTATGTGGAAATTTTTTAAAAAGTTGATATTCTGAAAATACATATCGAGACCAATCTAACAAAATCTTACATCTAACGTTTTGATGTATAGAATAGTGAGAATTTACGGTCAAAGTTTTCATATTTTGGACACGTATTCTAAAGCGTAAAGAACTTTAAGAAACGGAGGAAGTATGTTCTAGTTCTACGTTCTTAGGCATGTGTTTATGTTCTCCAATTACCATGCAAAGAAATTTTAAAAAATTAAAAATATGCACTAATTAATATCTTAGAAGGTATGTGATGATTAGACCTGGTTATTGGACAGGGTAGTCCAATGGATATAGGGTTAGGGTCAAGTTAATAGAGTTTTTATTGTGCAGGGCTCTTATTGGACAGGGCCTTTATTGGACAGGGTCATTATAGGGTCAAACTTATACTACAATTATTTTGAAAATTAAAATAGTAATGATACAAAAAATTACGTGTATAGCTTCGTATTTACTTGTACTTGCACATGGCTCTTTTGTTTTTCATTTTCAATTGCTCGTTTATTGACCCGCCCACTAATGACCCGCGACCCGCTTTTGACCCGCCCATTATCGACCCGCTAAAAATGACCCTTGCACTACCCGACCCTCTTTTGAGCCGCACCGACCCTGACCCGCCCCGCCCAGTAGCCAGGTCTAGTGATGATCACAGCGGCAACATAGCCTAATACGTAATACAATAAATTATAAATATAAACATATTAACGGGCAAATTAACATCAATAGCAAAGATATGTAATGCATGCGCGCATGCATGGCAGATTTATCGAAACAGGTCCCAAAACGACCAGAAGTCTTCAAACATGATCCGATTATGTGTATTACAATCTTCGGTTTCAGGTTTGGGCAACTTTTCCGGACCCGGAAAATTTTGTAAGAGATCGAGACGGCAACACTAAAGTGGACAATCATTGTTTCAAACAATTTGTTACGTTGTTGTTTAATTAGCTAGTCAAACCAAATCAATTTTTGAACGTCTTTCTGTTAAAAGGGAAATCATTCAGTATTTATAATAACCTAAACGAATAATAATTATTGCAAATTTATAATACACATATTATGCTAAAAGACTAGCATGCTTTTGAGCTGTGATACTTCAAGATCGATATGGAGATTTTGATTGATCGTTTGGTGAATTTAGCAATCAATTCATTTTAATAAGGCATTATAAAAGTATTACAACGTACATGAATTATAAAAGTTTTTACATTTGTATCGTATTATACGAATTAATATGATTTATAATTGAAATTATTCTCGCAAAAATTAAGATCGTGAATTCGTGATCATGAAAGTAATTACTAACAAGTTTGAGTTGGATTTTGTTCTGTGGTCGGCTAATTATAAGGGAATCTCCTTGATATTTTGATGAATTATTTGGATTAATTTAATTAACAGAATCAACAACATAATGTAATTAAGTAGTTGATTGGCTTCGGTTGTTGTATTAGTTCTTCATTTATAAGAAAAATGTTGCTTTTTGTTGAAACCTTAACCTTCGTTTTAGAATTATGCATGCACCAAACTCTTAACTATCAAGGAACAAAAATAAAGCTTATTTAATTATTTTATTTAATCTCTTTGTTATTATATTGCATCTGTTTGGGTGTGGAGGTTGTTATGGAGGATAAAACGTTATGATTTTACATGATCGTATATTGTTAAGTGCAAGTGTGAGTAGTATTACACTATTATGTACTCGATTGTATTCCACATATTGAAAACTGAATAAAAAAAAGTTTTAAGTTTATTACGCAAGTGAGGTACTCTTCTTATGTCGATTGGTTTTAGGATGAACTTCACTTTGACTTTGTTAGATGAACTTCTCTCCATTATCTTTTCAGTTCTGTTCTACAACTTCTAACAAATTGGTATCAGAGTTAGGTTCAGTTCAGTTGCTTTCCACCGTCTGATTCACGTCATATGTACTTAGGCTTGGTCATCTCGTGCCGAGAAAGGTTGGTTGTTGACTCCTCCTATTGCCAAGAATATACCATGAAAATGTTTCACCCTACCAAACGGAACCCAAATGAGTCAAAAGTTACCACTTACTAGCTTAGAAAGTAAGAACATACATGATCCAACATTCCAACTACATGGGGATGTTTGGTACCCGAGATTTGGATTCTGCCATGGGAGTTTAGGTGGGATACTGGGATTGGGATTTCTTATCTCAAACAAATACATGGGGGGCATGTATTATAGGTAGGAATTGGTTTAAATGTGTGAAAAGACTAAATTACCCTTAATGATAAGAAAGAAAAATAGTAGTAAGGCTAATATGGTAAATTTGTTGTATATTTCTAACTTATTCCCATAACTCTCCAAGACTCCAACAAAGGATTTGCTATCAATTTTCAACCCCATCCCCACCATTCTAATCCCCAAACCCTCAATCCCACGTGCCAAACCCATCCTATATATGTTCTAAATCAAGAAGGTGTTACACAATGTACGGCATCAGTCAACATATATTTCGCGAATTCGTGGTCAAAAAGGCATTAGACGGTTAAACCATGTCCTCGATTAGTCAAGATTTCGCGATCAAAAAGACGTTACATCATGTCATCAGTCAAGATTTCACGATCAAAAAGATGTTACGCCATGTAATCAGTCAAAAATTCACGTCTAATTAAGAAGGCGTACACCGTACCATGTCATCATGGTAGTCTGGCCACTTTTACAATGAGGAAATTAGGCAATACGCCAATACTTGATTTCCTTTGTTGAATTTTCCAATTTTGCAAGAACAGTTTGTAAAAGCAGTTGAAGCAGTTAGGAGAAGTTGGTTGGGTAAATCTTATTTTTATAGAATCGGCAAAGAAGCTTTTGTGGTGGCAGTGCAACTTTCTGATGCCACCCACGACCCACCTACTTTAACTAAAGATCGATACATGTTTATGCACCTTATTTAGCTTATCCACTTTTTTTTGGTGGGTTGCATGCATGCTTAAGGCCTTAGGCATGCATGTGATTATGTTTTCATAAGTCTATAACAAATTAACAAATGTAAACATTACCTTAAGTAAGGTAGGTCCATCATCAAAAAGAAGATATAGGTGAATAGGTCTTATCAAGAACAATTACAAGGGGTATAACACATACTTCGTATTTGTTAGAATATGCCTTGAATCGGTCAAGCCCTTACTGCAATACCCCAGAATAAGTCTGATGTTCAGAAGTTGAACTTTACGGTATATGTTATTCTGGACTAGGGTTATCTGTTTTGGGCCTATTTTCTGGATTTTTCCGCATCTGTCTAGAGAGTACTATATATAAACTCCCTATAGGTCATAACCTAGTCATATTCTGTAATCTGTACTCCTCAAGATCAATAAAGCTTTCCTCCCCTCTGCCTGTGGACGTAGCTAACACATTGTTAGTGAACCACGTTAAATCTCTGCGTTCTTTATTTACGTTCTTTAATCTTTCTTTGCATCCGTTATAACAGTATTAAAACTAAACATATAAGTATTTCGTTTTTTTTTTTTTTTTTTTTGTGAATGAGGAACAAGGACAATAGAAATTATAAAGAAGGGGAGAAAATTCAAACCTAAAACATTTTATATGCAAGACCCTCGATATTAACCACTAGGACCACTAGGCCAAGCGTAGCTATAGTTCATGGTTGTATCACTTGTATGTAGGAAACCGCCACCATGAGAAGGTTAGAAATATAAATTATCGTCTTACCCAATAGTGTTAGAAAGATTGTTGCATTAATTAGAAAGTTGGTTGGGTTCAATATATAGTGTTGTTAAGTTGTGAAAGATGGGTTTAACTTTACTCTAATTATTTAAAGAGTTGATTACATATTTTTTGGTCATCACTTTCCAAAAAGCAAATAAAAATAAATAAAAATGCATGGAAATTGAATCATGCAATTTACTTAGCAAGGAATCATCTCTTGTTGTCCCTCATTTTTACTTTAGCTGAGTCATACATGACATATTTCACTTAATTATTTTTTAAAAGTAATTCCACTCCACCTCTATAAATACAAATCATTCTTCCTTCAACAAACTCCCTTCCCACCATCAACAACCAAAATCTCCCTCTAAGAGAAGAAACTTCATTCATTCAATCTAGTTTCAAACACTTCAATTTAGAGAGATTAATTAGTAGTAATCATAATTAACCTTGCTAATATGAATGCTTCTGAGGCGTTTAAGTCAAGGAGTATGAAGAGTATGTTAGGAGATCATCTCCTTAGAAATGGGTTGTCATCAAAATTAAGTTATGATCAAACTAGAAAAACATCTACCATCAAACTATTGCCTGCACCTTCTTCGTCTACGGCCCAAGTTGATGGATCTTCGTCGTTAATCACTACCAAACAACGTAAAATAGAATCAGTTTTCACGACAATGAACAAACTTGGTACGTATCTATCTTAATTATTACCATTTTATTATGATTTTGAAAATTATTTATGTAACAGGGGATTAAACTTTTGTTAAAACAAATTAATTAATGCAGTGAAAGGAAAATTAAGCTTAGTAGGAGGAGTTGATAAAGCATTTCGACGAATATTTAGTGTACGTGAAGGAGAAAAGTTGTCGAGGGCTTCTCGTTGCTGTTTGTACACCACGGCCGGTCCGATTTCAGGCCGTCTCTTTATTTCAACGGAAAAACTCGCCTTCTGTAGCGACAGGCCTATCGCGAAAGTCTCCTCCCCCACCGGAGAACCTCTTAGGTTTCATTACAAGGTAAATCCATACCTATTTTTATATATATAATTGATTGATAAAAGGTCATACGATAAAATGTAATTCACATAATATCAATTAAGTGCTAAGACTATATTATTAAGTGTGTAATTAATTAACTCAACTAATAATGTGAAATTAATATTTGTGTATGTAAATGCAGATTGTGATACCACTAAGGAAGATAGAAAGATGGAACCAAAGCGAGAACATGGAAAAGCCGTCACAGAAGTATCTAGAAGTTGTGACTGCAGATGAGTTTGAGTTTTGGTTCACAGGATTTGTCAATTATAACAAAACTTTGAAATGCTTACAACAAGCACTGTCCCAAAGCTTGATTTGCGATTGCTAGCAGAAAATGGTGTTAAACTAGGATTTGGATGTAGCTACTAGCTAGGTGTAATCTATGGCTAGCTCTATATATGTAAATTCAACTTAATTGAGTAAGAATCTATGGTGGAAAGAGGTTTTTCCCCTCTGAGTTTTTCATGGCGCGCAACTGTACGTGTTTGTACATTTAACTATGTGACCAATACAAGTAAGTGTAGCCATTTCTACTGGTTATTATCTGAATTCTGAAGTGATGATGGTTCAGTTGCTAGCTAAGGATTAACAATACTAGGCAAGATAAATTCATTTATGATATAATCTAATACTAAGCTCTAATTATTGCAGTACGGATCACATTTTGCCTCCTCCAAAATTCAGAGTATTAACATAAATACTTTGTACACAGAAAATCTTGCCAACCCAACCACATGAATGTCTATATATCATGATCTTGGATTTACTAACAATTTTGAGTTGGGTTTTGTAATTTTGTTCTGTGGTTGATTGGCTATGGTGCATCCTTTGAGTATTGATTGGCTATGCGCAGAATCAGCAAGGTTTAAAATCAGGTTCAAACCAGAAAAATAACTACGAATAAGACCAGATCAGACCAGATCGAACTCATTGATTGAAAAAAAAAACTATTTTGACATATAAAGATCAGCTTTTTTAGGTTATAATTTTGGGAAATTTTCCATTTAACTTTTTTCATAGGCCTTTTCAAAATCGGTTTTTCAAGTAAAGAACCCAGAATTGTCCCTTTTTTTTGCTTCTTCGTGGAGTTTGCAAGATTTCACTATGATGTTATTTTCTGGATATGCCGCAAGTCCAGCTCAGCAAGACAGCAACAAGCCAAGTAGACAATCACCACGTGCGTGCAGTTACATTAGTGCAAAACGACAATCAAAGGTGCGGCGAGTCATTGCTGAATCATCATTCCACTTTTAAGGAATATAATAATGCAAAAGCAGGATAATTAGTTTTTCTAGTTACTTTGCCCAGATTCATACTATTTTCTTGCTTTCAGGTGTGATTCTGGAAATGAATGTAGAATTTGCAACAAACTTGGAGGAGGAAAGAAAGAAAAGGATGACTGAAATCTAATGAGATTTTAATCAGCAGAATCGGATTGGGAGTAGGCAGTCAGCCCTGACGACTACGCCATTACACACTCGTAGTATCGCCATGAGGCTATCCAAATAAAGATGGCTATAGCCCGGATCAGCTCGGGCTTGGGGCTAGAAAGGGCCCAATCCACGTCAAGCCCACTCAGCATCATGTTGGGTCGGGCCAAATTTCCAAAACATAGCCCAGGCCACGAGCCTCGTGCCTAAAGCTAAATTTAGCTTTTCTTTGTCGAGTCGAGTTGCGCTGTGCCTTGCCATGCCTTTTCCCAATTCCCAAATAAATGCAGTTCAGACCCAGCCCATGACATCATGCTCTTTTTCGTGTTGGGTCAGGTCGGGTATCAAGCCGGCCCAACCCGACACGAAAAATCTTAACATAAATTTTCAAAACATAGCCCAGGCCAAGGGCCTCATGCCTAAAGCTAATTACTAAATTTAGCTTGCCTTTGTCGAATCGAATTGCGTTGTGCCTTGTCATGCCTTTTCCAAAATAAATGCGGCCTAGGCCCGGCCCATGACTTCGTGCTCTTTTTTTCGTTGGGTTAGGTCGGGCATCAAGCCGGCCTGGCCCACAGCCATATTATGTCCAAGCTTATATCTGGAATATACACAGTAGAATATCTAATCCCCAGAAATAACCCAAATATAACAATGGGAATCACTCATCATAGCAACATGTAACCATTTCTACTGCGGCAGCGTGTAACATACCATAAGAACTGCTTGCAACAAAAATACAATTGCAATATCAGGTCTTTACCAACTAGCAACTAAGCTAGTTGACATCCACAAAGTAAGAGGCTTTCAACGAAAACAACTCAAAAGGATAAAAACATTCTACAGAACTGGACTTTGGGCAAAAGAAGCTCCTACACTATGGCTTGCGCTAATTAGCTGCTAATTTAATAACAAAACAATCTCAGTAATAATAAACTACTAGGGAACGCACGCTGATGTCGTTCCCCCTAAAGCAGCAACACCCCTACCACAGCTGCCTATACAAGAAATAGAAGACTACATAGTTTCACCTTCCTTTGAATTATTTTAGGTTTTGTATAAGAATGATAATTAAGTGACAAAGGTACCCCAGTAAAAACTGGTAATTCCCAGGCAAGGCTACCCCCAGAATATGGGGGTATGCAAACTTTTCTTTCCTTTTTGTACATCTAAATAATGACTTTTGTGGTTCATTCATTATCTTACCTGTGAGCAGAGGTTTGTGGCATCGGATACGTCAAAGGAGCCATCCCCACTGGAGCACCAGGAACCACGGACCCAGGAACGGGTACCCGCATACCATAACCCAAATGAGGAGGAGCTGAAAGATTCACCGGAGTTCCAACAGCAGAAACCAATGGTCCACCACCAATCGGTTGTCCAATACTTGGTGGAGTACCATACACACCAACACCCACTCCTGAAGATGATCCACCAGGAGGAGGCTGAGCAACCTGTTTTTCGGGTTTTCCAGACGGAGTCCCAGAAACGGGCCCGGGCCCGTTTGTCTGACCGGTAATTGGGCCCTGGGATGCTGAAATTTCCCCAGAGTTAACACTTGTGATATCGTGGATGCTCGATCTTCTCCTATCTTTATTCATAGAGTTCAGTCTAATGAAATACTTTTGCGCGTGGCTTGCCACTTGAGTTGGTGTTCTTGTCACCACAAAGTTACGGGATATACTCCGCCAATCTCCTTTCCCATATTTATCCAACCCAAGAAGAAATAGCCTGTTCACACAAGAATACACACCAAAATGAAAACCACAAAGGTAAGATTCCTCTGAGAATACAGGCTCAAGACTGTTCTTAAAATCACATAATTAATACGGAAACATAGGTTACATATACTGTATAAGTGCTTCCTTCAACATAGTTTTAGCAGCTAAAATAGTTACATGCCAAACAGGAATTATGTTACACAGTTAAGTCTGCCCAGATCAGTACATCAGCTTAACCTGTTTTTTGAAGAACCTAAGCAAGTGAAATGGCATACCTGTCTACTCTACAGCCTAGCATGTCTACATTGTCAAGGTTCTTGCAATAAATATCTTCATCTTTTTTTTCTATAAAGAAAGGACACTACCTCTATGTCAATTACGCATTGCATTCTTCCAGTAAAGCAACAACATACTTGGAGCCAGATATGATTTACATTCTTTATAACGGGAAAGGGGGGTGGATATTGATGCATTCGAAACCTTCGAGGATGGCAGCCATTCCAACTACAAGATAAGCAAAGTATAATGAATTTCACAATTTCTGCATCATTTCCCTCCCTCTAATAGTCTAATCTCTACTATTTATAGAGATTCTGATTTACTTTTCTCCTATAACTAAGTATCATTCTTCCTCTTCAAGATAATTCTAACCAACTAGTTATGCACTACAAATAGTACCCTCTGCTATACCCAATGCATAACATAAAGCACACAGATAAAGAGCTACAATCGACCAAAATCATGTCAGTTTTCACCAAAGAATTCTCAATAATTTGACTAGTTTCTCCATGTAAGTTTCCAGTTGAAATTATTGGCAACCAAGGTGCACGCCTTTTGTACCATGTAAACATTACAGCTACTCAGCTAACCATATTTACCAAATAGGATAAGCATGCTAATAAGTCTAAACAATGCAATGAACTCCACATATTCATACAGCAAAAATATTGAGAAACAAAGTATTGGAGGCTCCTGGGATATAAATCAAAAGGATTACAATACACAAGAAAGAAGAGAGATTTTTGACATCCATGGATGACGACTGATTTGTTCCCTACTACTTTTGCCTGGTGCAATTAGCAAAATCCTGAAACTAGATATGTGTCATGTTATGTCTCACTTAATGTTGTACCTTAATCATAAATAGTGGGGAACAAGATGAGACTTACAATGGAATAGAGGAAGATCACCTTTCCAAAAGAAAGCCTAGATTACAAAAAATGTAACTAAAACAAAAAGCTCAAACAAGAAATACTCTTTGATTTAGGTGATCGTGATCCAGCTGAGGAGATCAACTAAACATAGGTTTAAACTCAAAAGAGATGCAAGTAACATGAAACTGGAACTCACAATCATTCCTGAAACCACATGGACGGCGCAACACAACAGTGTGTGCTAGACCACATTGGGTGAGGGAAGTACAAGTGTACAACACACAACAGTGTGAGCTGGACCACATTGGGTGAGGGAAGCACAACAATCCACAATACAGCATGAAAAAAGCAAGATGACACTTAGCACAAAGGCACAATGCAGTGCCATCCATAAGCACATCACAGTTAGCAATGCTCCAAGAAGGCAGCAGCGCACCTGGATGTAAAATATACATCTGCTTTGAAGACAATATGACGACACTTCAAGTTTTTATATAACTGGCTGGAATTCTGGTTTGAAAAAGTAGAGTTAAGGAGAAATTGACCATAACAACCAAATCAGTTCTCGAAAAAAAATCCTGGTAATTTAAAATAGAGTAAAATGTGACCAGCTACATTTTGCAGGCACATTAAACGCTTTCTAAACCGCATAAAACCTGTTTGCACCAGATATACACAAAATCGGGTGAATTCCACCTTTCATTTTCCCAGAGGATTTAGTATGCTTAGACATTATTATCAGTGTCTTGAACGGTCACAAACAAAATGCTCAAGTTGGGCACAAGCTACAAAGGTGTCCATGTCTCCAGGATTCAAAAGGTTGAAAAGCTAGACCTTCAAACAGCTTTCTTCAGTTGAAATACTGTTTCACAAGAGATTTTCTACTCCCCTCCTTCCTTTCCCCAGGTCCTGAGCTTCAAAGGACTTGGATTGAATAGACTCTTGTCATTAAACTCAACACCATGGAGATGCGCTAGTAAAGAACGTAGAGAGTTGGGAATGGAGGGAAGAAGCTCAGGTAGACCAAAGATGACTTGGATGGAAGGAGTTAAGAGGTATATGAAGAATTTGGGTCCGTGGGAGCATATGACAGTAGATCGAAGGGAATGGAGGGAGAGAAATGTAGTCGCCCCCATCTTTAGGATTAAGGCTTCAATGTTGTTGTAAACTACGCATTACTGACTCACGAGATCAGGCAAATGTAGAAGGGAGTTGAGACAGTTGACAAACACACACACACACACATAAATTGAGAACAATAAAGAAAGAAAAGTAGAGTAATATATAGATTTCATTACTATCTATACATGATCACTGAGCCGTACTCAAATTTGCACAATATTAACCGGTCCAGTGGTCCCAGGCTCCCAGCAGTAGTGATCTAATGACTATCTACATGATTTACTACAGGTATTATTGAAGACCCCTGATGCCTAGTATGCTTTGTTATTGGAAACAAATGTTTCATATGAATAGACCTATGTCAAATCTACTGCATTACTCTTTTTAGGTTTTATCCCCCTGTTTTGAAAACATCTAGTGCCTTGACATGATTCCTCCTCGGTGTAGTTATTAGAGAGGAATCACTAGCAATATCCTTGCTATTTATCCATTTTCCTAGATGCCAGATACGATTTCGAAAGCTGTTCATATTGAGTAGGTGGGTAAGCTGTTGGGGGCATGGTAAAAAGCACCTAGTTTTCTCACTCACTCATATTCAGACCTCCTCCTCTTTCTAATCTACTCAGTAGTAATCTGCCACAGATCCTCTCCGTTATCTATCTCGAAATATTGTTCTTCAACATCTTCAGCCTTTAGTTACTCCCTCTACTTCACAACAATTCAGCCTTAATATGTTTATCCAAATTATCAAATTCACTCTATGCGTCTAATGCATTTTTTAAATATTTTTTTTGATAAGGAAAGAAAACCCAGGCGGACTACCTGACGCCATCCTTTCGAATAGGTGAATTACAATGACTTCGAGCTAATAAAATACTTCTTGTAGAACAGACCGTACATTGAAACTACGCTTTAACCTCATACTACCTCAGCCCCGGTTCCAAGAAAACTTGGTGAATAGACTTCAAAGATAGACGATTAGCCGAACGATATATGATAACGCTCCATCCTCCGGAAGAATACAAACCCAAAGCCCAACACTACACCTACACTATACTCCATAAAAAATGCTAAAACTATAATCAATCTGCACAACAATCAATTGCTTCCAATAATACAACTATGCGCCTAATGCATTACTATGCGTCTAATGCATAGTAATGCCCCCAACATTACTATGCGTCTATTCGTCTAATGCATTACTCTAATACAACTATGCGCCTAATGCATTACTCTACTTAAACTTGTTTCTTTCAGTTGCTTCCTACTTCCCAAATCACTGTCAAAGTCACACGAAAAATATTCATGAAACAGAGACAGTACCTTTTATTGTGAAGTAAATGCAAACATGATGTGACCCAACCAAAACTAAACCAAGCGCTTTTAAAAGAATTACCAGTATGCACTGTCCTTCACAGCAACAAAGTCCAAAATCAATTACTAACATTACCTCATTCATCTTCTTCAATAAGATCTACCTCTTAACAACTTCTTTTTTTATCTCCCCTCATCAACCAATTAACACAAACAAGCATCCATAGAGCCTTCCAAGTTGTGCGAACATCACCGGCTACACCTTCAGTTTCTTCTCTCAACTAGTTTCACATACATTTCTATTCCCAATTATACCCACAACCAAACATTTATTATGTATCCAGTACACGTAAAATTGGAAACCTCCAGATGTAAGCCCCCTGGACCTAACTGGCTGAAAACTATGCCACAATCTAAAAGGAACCATTGTTATAGCACGTGTAGAAGGATAATCCAACTGTACATAAGTAGCCCAAGGTGACAAACTGACAACTGACAACAACAGGCTAAAGAAATGAGGCCTACAGCAACAACAACATGGGGTCGGCTAACATGAATCGTCATAGGGGATCGTCATTGTGACAAAAGAAATGAGGCACTAATAAAAGATATATGAATGACAGAGAAATTTCATTTAAAGAAGAACTAATTCGTGATAAAACATACTCTTCCCCTTGACATCCTTTCATTCCCATTCCCACCCCCATTCCCCGGAGTGGGGGGGGGGGGGGTTGGGAGAAAATTCCTCCGACTGCCCATACTCTTGAACTGGAGCAAATATGTGCAATGCCCACTAAGCTTTGCCATGGATATTGGAAACAGGGATAAGGCACATGGAATAGCGTTCTGCACAGGTACGTGGACTGAGTTCTTCATTTCAATTTTTTCGTGGTTAAAGAAGCCTAAATTATGAGGAATTATTCAAGGGATCTAGATACAGACTAAATGAATAGCATCTTTCTTTTGGACATGGGAAAGACGGGTGAGACACAGCCATTTTGTGTATATTATGTGGAAAAACCCTGCTAGATCTTATTTGTGCAAAACAAATTACTCGCTCATTTCACGCAAGAAGCTGGCACCTATTTCAATTCTCAGCTCCACTTGGCATCTTCACAACAAGAAGAGGGAAGGGAGAGAAATGAAAGGTTAAAGTGCTTTCTCTTTCATCTCATATTATTCTCATCACAGGATTCACAGAAAAGTCATAAAACACAAGAATATGTACAAACAAAGCATACAACAAAATAGCAGGCAAGCAGCTGCTTATGCCAAGCAGCTACAGGAACTCAGCATTCCAGGTACAAAACCAAAAATAGGTAGCAAACTTGCCTGTGTTCATCCTCTGTCCAAGCTATCCCCTTCCGGCGCTCCTGATCCGCTTTCGATGCCTTGCTTGCGTGATTGGATTCACTACCTCCATTAGCAGATAGACCCTTTTTTCCCCCATTACCTTCTTCAGCAGCAAGACCTGAAGAACCCTCTGAAGAAGAACTATACGAAGGCAACGGAACACGGCCAGCCTCGATCTGCTTCACATCCTCAAATAGAAGCTCATAGTGATGCTTGACTTCTTCTAAGGTCTTCCCTGGAACATCCGCTGCTATCTTTTCCCAATTATCTTCCAAATCCTCGCAATGAGTAGCAATCGCATTCTCAAATGCCTTATCCTGCTCTCTACTCCAAAAACTGCTATCACCCTTTTCGTCTACAGTCATCTAATCTTGTTTGAATCTACTCTCAAACATTCAGCCAGTATAGTTAATAAGTTAAGAAAATTGCAGCAACACTCAGACTGATGTGATCTTCAAAAACACAGGATCCAGAACCTACGGAATAGTTAAAGTTGTGACTTACTTCAGCTGAAACAATAACCAATAACTAATTAGGATGTAAGACAATGACAAACAGATGTTTCAGACAAGATACATAAACAAGCAAGGGACAGAATCAAAAGGAATTAGAGCTGACCGACTACCTCCAATCAGATTCACGAAATAAACGAACGACGAGGGGGTGGAATGAAAGGTGACTAAAACTACAACTCAACAACTGGAGTCATGTGAACTGCGGACCTATTAATTGAAAACAGAAATCAGTTACGCTTCAGAAAATATCTCAAGAGCAATGCTAATGAAATCATATATGCAATTATTGATAGGTAAATAAGGAATAGTAGGTGTCAAACTCACTCAAATAAAACAGAAACATGAATGAAATGATACACAATTAGGGAAATGGACTGCTACCTGTAGAGAAACATAACATACAAAACAGAGATGCTAATAGCCCAATTGGTGGTTGATAGATTCAAAAAAAAAAAAAACACTCAAATTGCAATTTCTGTATACAACCACCAATTCCTATCTGACAAAGACAGCACTTACAGCAACAGGCCCACAACAAGTTTTTAGTCTTTCCCTCTTTCTACTGTGATTTTGATAGTTTTCATCTCTTTCTTCCAGTAATTTTTTTTGCTTAGCAACTTTGGTTAATTCTGCACTAACATATCTCAAATATAACAACATAAGTGAGACGAACTCTCCTCTTTTCTGAATTCTAAAATCCACCATTAAGAAAAGGAATCCAACCACAACTTTTATCACCATTTTCTGTTCAGCTTTCTAAATTACAACAATTAATGTATTGAAACATCAAAAAACAAAGGAAACGGTGTCATAAACATGACAACTCAACCATTAACCACACTGTTATTACTAGCTTTTAACCCTGACGAGAAAACTCCAATAAATTAAACCAATTATTTATAGTATGAAGTTCCTATAAAAACCAAAAATTTGATTCCAACTTCAAAACAAGAAAATACCCACATATATTATTTCAACAGTTGACAGGAAAAGAGCATATTAAAATAGCAACAAATAGTTAGATCTTTTGCCAATCCTAACAAAAAGATCAAGTTAGGAAACCATCTAGAAGACAGAAACCCCCAACCTCAAATAATAAAAATACAAATTTTGATAAAGAAACAGAATTACTCCCATTTAGTTATACACAAATTTAGTAGGTATCAACAAGAAATAAAGGAAAATAAAAAAAATCTTTCAAAAATAGGAAATTACAAGGAAGTGGCCAAATAATGGAAATGATGAATGATGTAAATGGATTTATCCAGATTGCAGAAGCTGGTCCCAACAGTGGTACTGCTGCAGGACCCTACTTGCATTTGCTAATTGCACCTCAGCCTCAACCTCACTCAGCCTGTGTGTATGAGGAAAAAGACAGTTGATTTATAATTAAGACTTATTTGAGTTCTTTGCACCCAGAAATAATTATCCAAGTTGCCTAAATAAGAGGGGCAATCCACTGGCATCTTTCTTTCACCCTTCCCACGTTAATTCATTATTTCACCACCAAGCATGATGAGAGTGACCCACCCACAATATGCATACAACTACATCCTTAATTCATTAAGGGTTTGCGTCACCCGGTAATCTAGAGCCTACTCGACTTCACTAATCCGGAATCAATTAAAAAACGACAAAATGCCCATTTATACAGAAATTAAACGAAATCATTCAACTAAACTAGCATTCAATTGCAGAAAAAATAATGAAGCAAAACTACGGATTAACTTAAATTGTTGCTTAATGAAAAATCAATCCCTAATAATGAAATAAAATCAATAGAAGTGCAACTTAATTAATTGATTAGGGTATGGAAAATAATAATTGGGTCTTACCTTGAAGAGGTTAAATCTCCTTCAAATATTCCACAATTGGTCAAATTCGGGAATTTCGAAACCAGAATTCCCATAAAAAGCTTCAACTGCAGGAACAACAAACAACAGACCGTCAACCTTCAACCTTCAACCTTCAACCTTCAAGGCTTCAATACCTCTTTCTCCCTCTTCAACCCTCGCTTTCTCTCTCCTCTCTCTGTGAGTCCTACGACGAACTGAGGAAGTGTCGCGGTTTGAATAATTGATTGATGTTCCATTTTTTTAATCTTTGTTTAACCCAATCATTAATTTTGTTTAGAGGACTAAAAAACAAGATATTTTTCTTATCCATATCATTACTCTTTATCCTCTTTAGGATTAAGATTTTATGTTAATTGTCAAACTTTTGTCCACATTTGCTATATTAACCCAAATTTTCAACAGTTTGACTATTAATATCTTTAATTACGTTATAAATAAAAAATAAAAAAATAAAAAATACTCCGTATAATAACTTATATACAATTCAAATGAATTTGGATAATATTTTTATTACACTTGTAAAATTATACAATCATCCTCTTCAACAAGGAAAACCTCAAACCCTAAAGTCCACTCAACTATAGGGTTGTGCAAAAAAGCAAAAAATCAAATCCGAAAATGTAAGTAATCGAACCAAAAATTTAAGTTTTGGGCCAATATTTCTAAAAATTTTAAAAAATCTGAACCGGATATTCTAGTAATTGAACCAAATTGCACTTCTACATGGTTGAAATGTACGAATCTCAACATAAATTGCATTTAAAAATATTGTAATCAATCTGATTATGTTGTAATTCATCACCACCTTCAACACAATTTGAAAAATATATGAAAAGGCAATGGGTTTCTTCACTAGGCTAATTATTTACTTGGTCTCCAAGGCTTGAAGACTCTTGGCCTCCAAGTATGTAATACTAGATCTCCAAGGCTTGAAGACCCTTGGGCCTCCAAGGTTGTAATATTTGGGCTTTAAGGACAAGGCTATCTCTTGTAGTATAAATACCCCTTATGCTCCTCTTGTATCACCAACACACAATATCATAAAATCATAAAAATACACAACACATCACCATACTCCATAATATAACTTCGAGAGTCATACCATATTCTTGTACCCTTCGAGGTTGTACTCATGAGAGTCATACCATAATCTTGTACCCTTTGGGGTGGTACTCTCATACCCGTTTTATATATTGGATAATTAGTGTTCGTCATTTGTGGGTTGTTTACCTCTTTTGATGATTTTTTCCAAGTTAATTTGTGTATACCTCTTTTTCTTTATCTTGTCCATCTTTTGTCTAATTTTTCTCAATCTCTTTATTTGCTTCCACTTGCGCTTCTAACCCCAACACTAACAACAAAATTTTTAATCCAATCTTGCCGCCAACTCTTTGAACTCACCATTCACCACAAAATTACCTATCACCGTCACTACCACCACAAAACTAAAAAGTGAAAATAAGTAAATTGAAGAAAGTTACTTATGGGCCATTTCCTAATTATAAACACCAAATGTGTATCTCCTTTAAAGTCTGATAACGACATTGCCAGTCTACTTTTAGTTGAGAAACTTTGAGCGGAAATACCAATATTGCTAAGGGTAAGTTTTGAGTCCTAATTCCAATTCCAAACCTTCAATTTCTAGCTCCGAAAATCCTATTTTCAAACTCCAATTTCTAATTCAATTCCATGAATCCAAGTATCAAGCTCAATCCCGAACACTAGTTGAAATTCCAATTCCAACTCCAAACACAACTTCAAAATCCAAGTACAATCTCCACATTTCGGGTAAAATACCACTTTGAGCCATATTTCTCATTCAAAATCATGTACTCACTCGAAATATTGGGCGTCAACCCATAAGACCGAGCAATTTGGGCACTGACCCTCTAAAACCGAGTAAAACGGAAATCCCAATCAACCATCTCGGAAAAAAAAAACCAGAAACCTATTTTTATGTCATTTTCAAGTTGCAAACATTGTCTCAAACCTTGCCAACCAAAAAGAGCATCAAATATCATAATTAGTGCAAAATCGTACTATATCGTCCAAATCACCCAACAGCAAGAACACAGTTAGGTCGGAGACCAACAGGCTCTGTGCACGACGCTTATGGTTGTGCATGGGGAAAAGCCCTTGCTCCCTGTGCAACTGTTGTTCCTTGCGCATCCTTGCATCATGCAGAATGTCCAAATTCCGTATAAATACCCCTCACATTTCTAGTTCAAGAGATAATTTCTAAACAAAAAATGGTCAAAGTTATGTCCAATTAGTGACTTAATTTACCTAATTAAATCATACAAGAGCTCTCAAAATTCGAATTCTAAGTTCTAATCCTAAGCAGTATTGGAGCTCAAGCAAGAAAAGCACAACCTAAGAGATGCTTGTAATTTGCACATCTTTATGAGGCACATATTAGATACTATTTTGTGTATATATTAGCGTAGTTTAGTTACATATTGTTTGATTTAGAACTTTTCCTATTCTATTGCATTTATTTACTTGTATTTTATGGAGATCTTCTCTCTCCTTATTTTCAGGCCAAGCTAAAGCGACGCGAGGAATACAGATGCCTCGCTAATCCAAATGAGAGAAAAACCACGATCACGAGGAACGAGTGTAACTTCGTTGCATCCTCATTTCCCTACCCCATCACCATCACCAAGGACTCACACGAAGGAAGAGGAGTTAGAATATAAAGCTTCCACCAAGTCAAGTCGGGGTTACGGAGTGCATCTATGCAAAGGAGAAGAAAAGTAGAGTAGCTAGGGAACGATCCTGGCACGGGGTCGTGCAACCGTCGTGCCCTCGTGAAGACAATAACTTTGGAGAGCATTGGCACGGACCGTGGGACTTACCTCGCACGTACTCAACCTTTTCTTTGCCACGCCATGCAATGCTGCATGGTCCTCTAACACAGACCATGCAGATCTCCTGAGCACCGTGCGTACTTGACGACTGCTCCCATTTCTTGGGCACATGTTCCCCCTTGTATAAATAGAATGTTATCCTAAATAATCCAACACGTGTAGAGTGTAGTTTAGTTTAGACCTTTTGAGAATCCTGGATTTCTAAGGATTTCTCTTACTCACACCATTTTTGTTCTTTCTTAGTTTAGCTTAAACACTTGAGCTTAGTTTATTTAGCTTTCAAGTTCTTTCAATTCTGCACATTTGGAGCAAGATTTCCACTTGTATTTCAAATCAAGTATAATTTATTAACTTAATCTCTTCATATATTTCATTTATTGGTTACTTTATATTTTCTGAATTTTTATTTAATGATTTGTGGATGAGTTTCTTTACCTAATTTGTTACGTTCTTGGTGTTCATCTTTTAGGTTAAGTTTCTTTACTCAAATTAAATTAGAAATTCATGTTTTCACATATATATATATATATATATATATATATATATATATATATATATATATATATATATATATATATATATATATATATATATATATATATATATATATATATATATATATATATATATAAATATTATTTTCTTATATCTTTTAGGTTTCATACTACCACGTGTGAGTACTTCTCTTAGGCCTAGGGGTTGAGTGAGTCGGGTGACCCCTAATAGAATTATGGCATGAAAACTTCATCTCCCTTTACTTGTATATAACCTTGGTGTATGCTAGATTTTGCCAGTTGTTGTGATGTTATGTCCTTGCTTGAGATTAGCTTATGAGCATGTTAGATGGACTTAGGTGGGTCTTGCTTGTTTTTCCCCTGTTCCAAATCCAAGGAAAAGAGTGATACATGGGCTGCAGTTGTTCTCTTAGATAGGCATTGAGCACAAAGTCGTTGACACCGAAAACGCTCTCTTTGACATAGGAAAAGGCTTGTTCTTTGTGTTGATCTTATAAGAGTAGCTATAGTGTATGTTGAGCCTCATTCCATTTATCTTTGGCTATAATGTGTTTTGACTCGAAAATCAATATAAAAATGAACTACCTATTTTTATTTTTTATATCGACAATCCACCTGAAAATAATGAACTTTGACCTATTTTTTTTATCCAAAACCCTATTTTATCGAACCAGGACAACCCGAAAAATGAGGGTCAAGCCCACTAAACCCGTTTTTGACCGAAAAACATTGTAGTTATAGTAATAAAATGAAATTATAAGGTCTTTTCAGCATAATAAACCTGTTATTTTACTATTGTTGGGTATAACATGATTTTTATTTGACGTATACACCAGTTATGATGGAATTTGAGTAATTTTTTTTAATGATATTTTATTATTTTGTACGATTGTGCTCCCTTTTCGTTTCTTATTGATATGTTTTCGTAATCGTGTGTTTCAGAAGACTTTCATAGTTTCATGTTTAGATCACATCTTTATTTATTTATACAATTTATTATTAATTTGTCCTCAATTATTTACCCCTTTTTGAGCTAAAATTCATTTTTATTCAAGGTAACTAAATTTGGAAATTTTGTGTATTACCCACTTAAGAAACATCCGAATTTATATTTTACCACCTAAAAATCTCAAATTTTTATTTTACCAACTAAAAATAATAATTTTTTATTATTATTATTTTACCACCTTTTAACAGCGCGCAAAGTTAACGACACTGTTAGTGGGACATACAAATTAAGCTTTCCTCTAATTTTTTTACCCAATTTCTGCGATTTTCTTCACTACCCCTTCTCCTTCAATTCTTCTCCTTCCTTCTTTAGTCCTCTTCAAATTTTCACCATCTGTTTTTGCACTCCAAAATCTCCAAATTAATCAAACTAAAAACTTTTCTTATACAATAGGCTTAATAATCATTAAGCATGAGTTGGGAAGAATTTTTTTTTAAAAAATTTAATGAACGATAATGAACAAAAGAAAATCAAGATCAACAACAACAACAACAACAACAACAACAAGCAGCAATGCTGCTGGGTTTATTGTTTATTGTTGTTGTTGTTCTTCTTTGCGGCAGCAGAAAAAAAGGACGGTGGAGATGATGATGCTAATGGAGCGAAGAAGAAGATGACGGTGATGACTGATGAACTTGTAGTTGTTGTGATGATGAACATCGTGAAAAATCATGAGTGAAATGCTATATTAGTTGTTGGAGTGGACTCCATTAACGGTGTTGTTAACTTTGCTGTTAAAATATGGTAAAATATGTTTATTTTTTATTTATTATTTTTTTTATAGGTGGTAAAATAAAAATTTGAGATTTTAGAAATTGAGATTAACAAAAAGTCCGATTTTTTTAGGGGTTAAAATTCAAAATTTCCTTAAAATTGTAGATTTAATCAAACCCACATGCATATTTAGAAAAGGATTTTTGCCAACAACGTACTACTCCATTGACCTACTGCTTTTACTTGAGTTGAACCAAGATTTTTTTGACACTATAGCATCGTATATATACATATACATATATACAACTCCATCGTATATGTATAACATCGTATATGTATACATTATCCTAAAACTCCATCGTGTATGTATACATATTCTAAAACTCCATCGTATATGTATAACATCGTATATGTATACATAAAATTGTTTGTATAACATCGTATATGTATACATTATACAAAACATAAACTTGTATTTATTTTTTGAGGGAACTCATATTTTTTTTATCATCGATCTTCCACCCTAATCTACTTTCCACTAATTTGTCCTAACTCTTGCCCTAACACCCTATATTTTTTTCCCATAATGATTAATGGTGACATTGGTCCTACTACTTTCTCCCCTCTTCTCTCATGTTGGTCTTGTTGATTACGTACACATGTCGATTAATTTGCCTTTAATTTACCCAAGTTCACCAAAGGGGCAGATATGATTCATATATGTGCCCCAAAGCCATGGAGGCCAATTCTTGCCCCCATCCACTTGCATGTCGATCACCATTGTGGTGCAAAAGGTCGAGGTACGTACGATTACGTACGTAGTATAGGGCAGATATTATGGCCCTGTTTGGTAGTTAGCGGTTAGCGGTTAGCTGTAGCGGTTTATATTAGCTGAGTTGACTAGCTTTTTGTATTAGCTTGTTTGACTAACTTATTGTATTAGTTGTTTCTATAAAAGTGTTTGGTAAGGGCAGATATTATGTTCTTTATACTGTATTGTATTTCGTACTTTAACCGTTTATGTAGATAAAACTTTACTATCTTACCATTTCTTATCTACAACATTTATAAATTTTTACTCACCTTCTCTTACTTTACACGGAGTATTACTTTATATTACATATATTTTATTTACATGCCCACCCAATTTTTTACACTCTCTCACTTATTTTATCCATATTTTATTACATTCACACACATTTTTACACCTTCTTCCCTTTTTATCTTAATAATTATGCAAATATTAATCGTAAAGATCATTTATGAACAGAAATAATAAATCATACCTTATACTACGTAGTACTCCTTCTGTCCCGGAATACTCGCAACGGTTTGACTGGACACGCTTGTCAATGCACAATTTTGACAATCAATATCTTCAATTATATATTATAAAAACTTATACGAAGTATAAAATATTAATATTTTGAAAATATATATATTAAGATGAAGACAACAATATATTATACACTAACACTTATTTTCATATACTATAAATAAAAGAGGGTCAAAGTGAATTATGTAAATAGTGCAAAAAGTCAAACCGTTACGAGTATTCCGGGATAAAGGGAGTAAATGGAAAGTTTTACTACGAAACTTTGACTTCAAATTTACAATACGTAATCCAATATCTAGATATCCGGATAGAGGGAGTAGATGAATATAGTAATAGTACATTGATGACGAAGAACCTAACTTATATATGTGTTACATGCGATCTTTTTACAGGGGCCGGGGTCATATGTAATTATGTATTATGTATAGTTATAGGTTATCTAAATTATCTAATTTAATTGGCCATTCGGATATCAAGTTATGGGGTTTGATAAGACTTTATTTAGTAAATGGAATATTGGGTGTAAAGCTCTTTCAAAAAATAAAACCGGTCATGATTATGATTATGATTATGATTATTGATTAATAAATAAAATCCAATGTTTGCCTTTAATTTGTAATCTCTGTAGTCCTCAGTGGCAGCAGTATGCAATCCTACTAACCCATCTTATATTACTTTCTTTCTTATTCATTATAATTAATTATAATTTTACTTGTTACTTGTGTTTATTTCGTGCACTACTACTTCTTTTAGGTCATTCCTGCATCATGATTCATTTAAGCAGGTACTGAAATGATGGATATAATTTCAGAGTACTACGGACTACGGAGTAATATATTCGTTTCACTTTCATTTGGTGCTCTGTTACGTTACACCTACACTATTACTACCTCCGTTTCAAAATGATTTTACATTTTCCATTTTAGTCTGTTTCGTAATGTTGTTTACACTTTATTTTATTCTATTTTTGGGCATGAAAAATTACTACCTTATCATATCCTTCTTACCCCCATGATATTTACAAAATTTCACTCCCTTTCTATTACTTTAATTATTCATTTTTTTCTTACACCCACCCACATTTTTACATTTTTATCTTACTTTATCCATATTCTATTATATTCAACCAACTTTTTTATTTTTTTTAAATATTTATGCAAATAGTAATGTAAAGATCTTTATGAAATGGAAGTAATAATAGGAGTATTAATGTATTATTCTAGAATTTATGAGTTTCTTTTTTATACACAGAGTATCTCTTTACACTACAAGAAATTGTACTTTTAACGACGGGAAATCCCGTCGCGAAAGGCCCATAATCGTTGATTAACGACGGGATTTCCTGTCGCGAACCCGTCATAAAAGGGGGTCGTCGTTAATAGAAATCCCGTCGTTAACCCGTCGTAAAAAACATTTTGCGACGGTTATTTCCGTCATTGTTTGGTTGTTAGCCCCGTCGCAAAAGGCTTTTGCGACGGATTTTTGACCCGTCGTAATTAGGTTGTCGTTAAAGATACAAATTCTTGTAGTGTTAAGTCTTTACTTATTTATGAAATGGAAGTAATAATAGGAGTATTAATGTATTATTCTAGAATTTATGAGTTTCTTTTTTATACACAGAGTAACTTGGTTTCAAATACAACAATACAAGATAGTTTTTGTAGTATATATATTCGCACCAACTTATAATATATTTTACGTACGAGATAAAAATAATTATTCTTTACGTAGCATATATATATATATATATATATATATATATATATATATATATATATCCGATCAAACCAACTTATAATACATTTTACATATAAATGAATCATCAGTTGAAATATATATCAGTCTTTCAATAATCATACTCGTATATTCTCCTTCAACTTCATTTTTTTCCCCCACATATGCATATGAATATATGATCAATACAGGTGACAATTCAAACGTACAACGAAGGAAGGATATAATTTTAAAGATTAAAAAAAAAAGAACATCATATTATTGTGCTAAATTAGTTATTGCATCATCCTTTCTTAAAGTCCTGAAAATCTACTTTTTGGTAGTGGACCTACAACAATTTATAATTTAGTAGTTTATCCTAGCTAGTTGTAGTGCAACATGTACCATGATAAGGTTATTTGTTACGTACGATTTTGCACTTCTATATAAGAATCCCGAAATGTAGTTTCCTAAACTTGCATATCATAAACACATCTCACATTTCACATATATGCCATAAAAACCTCATTCAACTCAATCTATCATCACCACCATTATCATTATCATTATCATTATCATTATCAATAGTCACTGAATAAGCTCCATTTAAACCTAATTATTATGGATACCAAAGCATGCACCAACAATAAACCAGCTCTAGAAGTTGTGATCGAAGATGCAACAACAATGAGTAACAACAACGACCTTATTAAGAAGGTCGGTATTTACGATAATTTCATTTCCACCGTGTTAACAAATTTCCATGCAGGCTACTTTAGGATAAGCCTAGCCTTATGTGGTCAAGTCTTGCTATGGAAAACCCTAGTCCAATACACAAAAGACAACCATGACCCTCATTGGCACCCCGTCCTTTTAATCCTCCCATCGACGGCCTCTACTCTACTATGGTCGATGGCCCTAGTCGTCTTGATCACCCTATCTATCCTCTACGCGTTAAGGTGCTTACATCATTATGACAAGGTTAAGGAGGAGTTTTTACACCATGTAGGGGTAAACTACTTGTTTGCCCCTATGATGTCATACCTGTTATTGCTTCAAACTTCGCCGATTCTGGTTGTCCCAGACGGTAGTATTTACCAACAAATAACTTGGTGGATGGTTGTGATACCCATAATACTACTTGATATCAAGTTATATGGGCAATGGTTCATTAAGGGGAAACGGGTTTTGGCCAAGGTGGCTAACCCGGCTTGCCAGTTATCCGTTATAGCGAACTTGATTGCGGCGAAGGAGGCTGTTTACATGGGGTGGTCGGAGGTGGCGCTTTGCTTCTTTGCGTTGAGTATGGCTCATTACTTGGTGTTGTTTGTTACACTTTACCAAAGACATCCCGGAAGTAACGGTTTTTCGCCGAAGTTAAGGCCGGTTTTTTTCTTGTTTATTGCAACTCCAAGCATGGCTAGTTTAGCATGGAGCTCAATATCTGGGAGTTTTGATGCTGTTTCCAAGATGCTCTTCTTTCTATCTATGTTCCTCTTCATGTCCCTGGTGAGTGATTTTTACTATCCCTGTTTCAAAATGATTTTTATTTACAGTTATTATTTGTACAAATATTAACATAAAAAAAAGGTAGGTAAAAAGGTGGATAAATATAAAAAATGGATAAACTAAGAGAGATGCGTGAAGATATGGGTGGGTGCAAAAGATTAAGAGAAAGTGAGTGAAAACTGTAAATGTTGAGAGGGCTATAAGGGGTATGTAGTAACTTATTATGTGGTATATAAAACACAATGTAAAGAACATTATGAAATGGACTAAAATGAAAAGTGAATGTAAAGATAATTTTGGAACAAATGTAATATATCTTTTTATACTTTGAATTAAATTAATTTAATTGCCCTTTGAGTCACCATATACCTAATTTTATATTCCACCACTTTTAGGCTTTGTTTTCTTCTTCTAGTATGATTCGATTTTTCTAGTTTTCGATTATGGTCTGAATTTTTCTGGTGTGGTCTGAATGTTTTATTTGGGAGCTTTTTTTTTGGATATGGTCTAGTCTAAGTTTTTTTAGTCTGTCTGATCTGAAATTTTCTTACATGGTCTAGTTAATTATAAGAAGAGAATAACTAACATTTTTGTCAATTCAACTAATCACAATAAATAATAGGCAAGAAAAGGTTGTTCACAAAGTTCATATAAAAAAATAGACATCATCTCTATTTAAAAATATTTAAATAATGAAGTAATGTAATACATACTACGTATTTTTTAATTGCGAAAGTTTTAAATTGTACGTAGTAGTACCAAAGTAATTGAACATACCGTAGTTACGAATCAATCGAATTCGTACATCATATCGATGTACCCCTTTAAAAACAAATGCGTAAAAGGTGAATAATGGTACTCCGTCATCATGTAAAAATATTTCAAAGTGAGAAATTAAAAAATTTAATATTTAATAGTAACGTTGTCAACCAGTTGAAAATGATGGTACTCTTTAAAGTAATTTTGCTTTTCCATATAAATAATTAAGTAGATATTTTGACAATTAAGTAATTTGTACTCCATATATTTTTTTAATTTTTTTTTTCTCTTCTTTGACTTTTATTTTATTGTTTCCGGGAAAGAAAATGAGATATTATAGGACTGATTTCCACAATTTTGACTTTCAATTCTCACTGCTTTTATGTTTTGTGGAGACACAATTCAATTCTTGTTCACTTTTTACAGTTACATTGCCATATTTTATGAATGATAATTACTTGGGTTTCCTAATTTGAAAGATCGAAGCAAATCATCAGTTTTTTAAATAAGTAAAGAATCACAATTTAATTTCTATGTCTGACTTATATGGTTTTCCTGATTTGTTATTACAATAAGTTTTTTAAATTACTAAATAACCATATTTTTTTTTAATTGAATTGAATTGCGAGGGTGTGAGGGTATTATCGTCTATTCCTAGGAGGACATGAAAGTGGAATACCGAAATGCCCCTCCCCTCTTCACTTATGTAATAGAGATTCTAAATCGATAATGTTATGAATAATGTTGCAGGTATGTAGGCCAACCCTATTCAAGAAATCACTAAGAAAGTTCAGTGTAGCATGGTGGTCGTTCTCGTTTCCATTGACAACACTGGCTTTGGCATCCGTGAAGTACGCACAAGAGGTGAAAGCTGGTGCAGCACAAACACTAGCACTTGCCTTATCAGTTACTTCAATGATGGTTTCCCTTGCTTTAATGGTGTTCACTACTATCAAGATTAACACTTTGTGCCTTACTACTCACCCTAATCGCACTCCTAAGTCCTTTGCAATGTAATTAATGCTACTAATTAATTGCTGCCAAGAGGATGTGACTAAGATCAGAGTCTTAATTAATGTATATACTTCACTTAATATGCACACTTAATTGCTATATAGTGTGTGATTATGTGATATATGTATGCATATCTTGCATTGATCAACTATGGAAATCCAATTATTATCCAATGTTATCAATAAGCGTACTTATGTATGCATGTCATATTATTATTTATTCTTTTCCAAAACTCACAAAATACGCGAGTAAGTTCATATCAGATCATATTAGAAAAATTAAGGCGAGCTAAATATGTCATAATTGTATAATACAATGATATCATTTATCTATATGAGATTTAACCAAATACTTCTCCAATTCTTAAGTATTGCACCACTTCCTTTGTTGCATATGATTTCTTTTTATCTCTCTTCTCATTCCATTCACATTATTCCCCCTTTTTTTAATCTCTCTTTACTTCTCCCATCCTCCACACACACTCCATATATTATGTTTGTAACATATTATAACATGAGAGAAGGAACAAATAATTTCATTTGACATGCGTCACGTATAGATCTACCAAATTGAATATGCAGGTCGATTTTGGATTTGATCGAATCGTAACAGGTCTTATCAGATAATGGTTATACGATGTCATTGTGTAAGGCAAACTAAATGCGATCAAGTTCACTCAGATTTTCGTAAGGGGATACACTACACACTTCATACACCAACAAAAAAAAGACCAACAATGGGCTTTGAACAAATACAACCGTAGAGAGGTTTAGGTAATTTGACCCGACCCAGCCCAGCCCAGCCCACAATCCAAATCTCCGATTAAAATATTAGCAAGTCAAAGATTAGTAGGAACAAATCAGGATAGTAGTAGACTGGTATTAACGTAAAATCGTAAATCTAGTAGCGGAGCTACGGTGTTTATAACTTATAATCCCAGCAAACTTCAAGATTCGCCTTCCAACGACAACCTGCACCGCCACCCCGTGTTACGCCCTCCGCCGTTCATTTTCTCCCTCCGCAGTTTACTCAACCACTCCACATTGTCAACCCTAACACCCCATCTCCATCTTCTTCCTTCTGCAAATCGCACCTCCAACAATGGTGAAACTTTCTATAATATTGTACATTACCATCGGAATTTCCCTCCTCCTTTTCCTCTCTCGTTCTCCTAAGTTCGACGACTCCTCCAACCACCACTCTCTCCGCCGGAGAAACAACCACCGCCGCCTTAAACTCCGCTCCAACTTCACCTTCACGTCGCAAGACCACCTAGAACGTCCCGACCCACACCTCGAGTTCCGACACCATCAGCACGATCCGGTGGCGTTCGATCCGGTCGTGGCGGAGATGGAGCGGAAACGGGAAGACAAGGAGTGGGAGCGAATGTATTTCGAGGAGCACCACCAGGAGATCGCTGGCCTCGCTCAACACGCCGAGGAAGAGAGGGAAATTGATCATAGTTACGACCACGCTCAGGGGCATGAACAGCAGCCTGAATGGGAGGACTTCATGGATGCAGAGGAGTATTTGAACGATGAGGAGAGGTTCAATGTGACTGGGAGATTGTTGTTGTTGTTCCCGAGGATTGATGTGGACCCCAAAGATGGTTACGCTACCGAGCACGAGCTGACGGAGTGGAATTTGCAGCAGACGGAGAGAGAGGTTTATCATAGGACTGAGAGGGAGATGGAGCTTCATGACAAGAATCGCGATGGGTTTGTTTCGTTTTCTGAGTATGAGCCTCCTAGCTGGGTTAAATCTGCAGGTTTGCTTTCAATTTTTATTTTTGGGTAGAAATTGTTCATGTGAGTTTGCTCTGTGTTGAACAAACTGTATTTCTAATTGATATTGGTAGATTTTCCTGCTCGCAGCGGCTTTAAACGGTACATATGGTGGGATTTTAGTGAAACTGATAAGGGTTTATGTTTTTAGGGTGTTTAGGGTTCTTGGTAGTTTGTGTTGATTGTGGAACTGAGATCAATTTTGATACGATTACCTCCAAATGGCTGACTGATTGGGTCTAGGGTTTGGTAGTTTTTGCTGATTTTGGAACTAAGATCAAAGTCCTTAGGATTAATGCAGCTTTCAAGAGTTTCAAAGTGTAGTTTGAGGAGTTTGATCAGTTGCTTTTTGTGAACTATAACTGCCAAACTTCTTAATGGGCTAAAGGAGGATCTTGGGTTTGTTTCTCTTGATAAAGTTACATTGTTTCTTCTGATACCGCGGTGATTTGATGGACTGAGAAGTGTTAATTTCTGTTTCAAATCAAGATCTGATTTTCGAGTGTTGGATATTGGTGAAATTAATTAGGGTTTTAGGAGTTTAATTTACGTTGTCTCGTACCGTTAAAAAATTAAAGCCCCTAAGGCTCTAACTAAGTGCAATACTTATCAAGGAAATATGTATACGAAGTGATTGAAATTAGAGCTTCAGCTTCTCTTTTGTGTCTGGTAGACACTAATGACTAATCATTAATCAGTCAGGTTCTCTTTTGTTAATCTTACAATTAACTGATGAAGGCAATTAGATATGGGACTTTATTCTTGTGTTGGGGAGAAAAGGGGGCCAAAAGGGGGTTATGGGGGTGGGGGGTGGGGTGGGGTGGTGGTGGTTAGGTTGAATCTTCTTTTCTCACATTTTGAAGGCTTATCTTCAATGCAGTGAGTCATTGACTCTAGAAGTTAGTTTTGCTATCACAGTTGAGTTCATTGCTATGGACAGAATGGACACCTTAATGGATAGAAGATGGCCGCATCATTAAATAGCCTAAACTGAGCAAGTTTCTTCCTAGCAAAGTAGTTGCTGCTTGATAAGCGTATCCAAAAGTTGATATTGTGCATATGATTTATCCCAAATTTGTTTGCAAGAGATGTTTTGATCGGTGTTTCTAACTGCATCAGCAAAGAGGAGCGGTATTTGTGACCTTGTTAGTCTTTCTGTAGACGTCAATACTGCTGATATCTGTGTCTGGTTTCATTTTCTTTATCTCCCTTGAGACTTTAGCAATATCTGTTTATGTGCCTAGTATCTACAAGTGTGTGTATCAAGCTATGAAAGTCAATTGTTGTAATTTCTTACAGAGTTATTGCTGTCATGAGTTGGAATAGTTTCTAGGGACTCAGGGGCTTTGTTTACCAATAGAAGAACTTGGTTGATATTGTATTTTTGGTTGTGAACACACTTATGTCCAGGGGCATGAATGTTTTCTGTGGTTGTCATCTGAATCCACATTTCACATCACTGTTTGATGTTACTGATTGGAAGTTCAACTAAGAGAAGGGGGTTGGTTCTGAGTTCCAGTTGTTTGTTTGGGTCCACCTTATTCATTTCTGCTATTAGTAATTTACCTTTCAGAACATCTGAATCCAGTTTCTATTAGAGTCCCCATCGCATCTTTTGCCATTTATTCAGGTGCTAGTGCTACACTGCTGTCTCTGAGCTTGCCGTAATTATTGAATAACATTAAAATTGGCAGATAATAATACCTTTGGATATGAAATGGGTTGGTGGAGAGAGGAACACTTCAATGCTTCTGACGTGAATGGAGATGGTCTTTTGAATATCACAGAATTCAAGGAGTAAGCTCCCAATCCGTCTGAAATTCTCATTTGGGTTATTGGGGGCTTCTGTTTTGTCGTAGATTCACTAATAATTTTTTTTAATCTTTGTAATTGATAGCTTTTTACATCCTGCTGATACAAAGAACCCAAAGTTACTTCAATGGCTGTGCAAAGAGGAAATAAGGTATGTTGAATAGTTTTCTCTAATAAAAATTTGCAAGCATCCGTGTTATTATTTTTGTCGTGTTATATGTCTTGAATTTATCCAATCTCATCTTCCCTTTCTCGCTTGTTTAGTAATTAGTAATTAGTATTTCTCAACGTAGTTAGTCTGTGCTGAAATGTATTTCCATTTCCTCGGATCACTCCTCTTCAATGCATTTTCTTTTAGATCTAGAATTACATCTGCAAATTATAGATTTGTATTTTATAATGGATCAACTAATAGAAAGTACGAATGAGAAAGGAGCTATCATACAGGACTTTTAATCTGGGGGAAGGATGTCTGTTGAAAATTTTGGTGTGCGTTGAATTCTGATTAGGGAGGGTTTGCTTACTGTCACCCCCCCCCCCCCCCTCCTCTTCCCTTTTTTGTTTATTACTTGCTTGTCTTAATTGATGTCAATGATAATTTATTTGAGTACTGTTCAAATCAAATGAAACAAACTGTGAAAGTAAATCTTTTAATCACATTCTTGGAGGGAGGGATTGTCATTTTCCTGTTTCTTTCCATTTCTATTTCAGTTGTTTGTTCCTACAATCATTTCCAGGTAGCATGGATGGAGAATTGCAAATTGGTTTTAAGTGACACAATAGTGGTTAATGCAATGGACTTTTGTTTGGGGTAAATGGATCTGATGAACTTGTTGTCCAAGGATGTGAAATTTGTGATCTAATCCCTTAAATCTTCCTTTTACATGACTTTCCTAATACTTGCAGTATGAGCTAGTACCTTGAACATATGCTAGTTTAACTTGCAAGCAAACTATGGCTTGTCGTAAGGCAGTAGCAACTCGACTCATGTTTAGACAAAGTGTCGTAGGATGAATAAAGTATATGGGGTCTAGGTTTGCAGGCCATATTGTGGACTTGGCTTCTGGTTTTTGTTATGGTATACCATGGGCTTGGCAGTGTTTAATACCGTGCTTGTTTCATAGTCATGGTTAGACTCAGGGGCAAAGGCAGATCTTTTGTGTAAGGGGGGCCAAAATATTGTACACGAGTACTTCTCTAATTCCCTAAAACAAAACACTAGAATTTCAATACATCAATTCAACTATTTTTTTTTTATTGTTTATTACTGTAATATAAATTGGCCGAAAATTCTTAATATTTGAAGACACGAACACTAAAATACTTGGACACCCTAAAAAAAAGTTTTAAGTAACACCAGCTAAGTACCGTTAAGTATAAAGTAGCTAGGTATCAACAATTAAGTAACATTAAGTGTTAACTGTATATATTAAGTATTGAATGTATACATATTTAGTTAAAAAAAAAAAATGGTAAGTAGAAAAGGCTAGCCATTAGATTCGAACATGCAACTAGCACTTTGGCAGCAAGCATTTTATACCAACTCAGCTAAGTGAGAAGAAGTAATTTATAAGTGCAACTTCTATTATTCTACAATCTTAGGGGGGGCCATGGCCTACCCAGGCCCCCACTTAGCCTCGCCACTGGTTAGAGTTCAAATTTATCTATCAAAAAAGTAAGAGAAAAGGTAACAGTGTGGATATGACTGCTTATTAGAATATGGGCAAGGCTGGCCTTCCCAAGTCCCAACAGTACTGCATATTAGTGGATTAATACAATCCATTGTGTTACTTTCTGTTAATTATTCGTTCAAACTTTTTAGGTATGCTTCTATTAAGTCTAGGAAGTCAGAAATTATTTACCTCTCCTTCCATATTTTGAAAATAACATTTCGTTATAATGTTTCCACTTCCCAGAAGGATACCAAATTTTTACACCGACCTTTTTACTTTTGGAAGGTGCAGTTACAGTTTTGCACGGTAGATAGATTAACTTTCTAAAAGGAAAGCCAAAATATTGTCTTCCTCAATCAGGTTTTCAAACCAATCAGAAGAACAAACAGTTCAATCCCAAACTCATTTTTGGGAACCTTCTGAGTAGTTAAAGAAAACCACACACTTACACAGAATGTTCTTAAGATTTTTAAATAGAAACCCAAAATGGATTTAGGTTTTAGATCATTTGGGAAAATCCCTTTTCTTAATACCCTTATGCCACTTTTGAAATTGCTAGCTTTATTGCCTTTGAAGTTTGAACCTTTGGTTGATTCATGTAACTGTATTACTTTAAATTGTGGAGTTCAAAACACGGTGAATTGAGAAAACCTCTCACATATCTGAAGTAAAGATGTTCCGATCTTGATAATATTGATAAAGACTATATGTTAATTTTTGATGCTGACGTGAGGATGAGTTGTGTGTTTCGCAATATGTTGTTGTGTTTGTCTGTATCATTAAAAAACATATTTTAACTGGTTCTAGATTTTCAATAGTGATTTTTTTGGCATGGTGCACTTCGATCTTTCTGATCTTGTTTCATCCTTTTTAATTTACTCTTCCCTTAGGGAAAGGGACACAGATAAAGATGGCAAGGTCAACTTCAATGAATTTTTCCATGGGCTTTTTGATTTGGTGAGGAGCTACGATGAAGAAGGGCATGGGCACAATTCTACTCATCATCCAGATGATTCTACTGAAACTCCTGCTGCTAGGAAATGGTTCAATGAGCTTGACAAAGATGGTGATGGGTATTTCTCAAAATTCTTCAGTTTTTTTCATTCGCGCAGGACTCTTTTGCTCCATTCTCACAAATTACCAATTGGCAGTCCCGTTGGTTTGGGCTCTCGGACTTTGGTTTGTAATGATTCTTTAGGGTGAAATATGACATAGTATTTTTGGTTACAGGGTACTGACAGACCCAGAGTTGTTACCTATTATTGATAAGCTTCATCCTTCAGAACGCTATTACGCCAAACAACAGGCAGATTACATCATATCTCAGGTAATTCTTTAACTTAATTTGGTAGTACATACTACATAATGTTCTATGTGTGGCTAGAACTTGGTGTTAATCCGTGAGAGCATTCTGCTATGCTTTTCCTCATATGAGATTACAGACCCTGATACATATATACTTTCTGAAAACGAATAAATTCTTTGTCATATTGAGCTACTTTACTGTGAAGTTGGTGACAAATGATTGAGTTATCACCCAATGACTTGTTTCTGGCGTGGTTGGTTAATGTCATGATATCAGTATCTTTTCTGAAAGAATCAGAGCATGATTTTGCTCAGTTCAGTACACAGTTGAATAGGCAAATTCTTCACCAGTTCTTCAGTCATGAAATTGGCTTTTGGAAGACCATATTTTGCAGAAGGGCGTGGCAGGCTTAGTAAAGTAGAACTCGGAGAAGTATGGGTACACACTTAAGTACTTTCAAAGGGACGATGTTATTTTCATTTGTCTGTCCAGATGTTTTAGATGATACCTGAATTTTTAAGGTTTTACATTTAGTGAAGTTACAGTGAGGATAAAAGGCCTTGGTCTAAAGTTAAGACGTTTAGGCTTCTCATCAACTTAAAATACCTTCTCAACTTCCAACGTTTATACTTAGGCCATGTTTCCTTCAAAAACATGTATAAGTTGCGTACTAGAAATTTTCAAAAACATTTACATATACAAGTTACGTACTAGAAATTTTTAAAAACATTTACATATACAAGTTACGTACTAAAAA